>NW_007578151.1:261501-339023 GCF_000690725.1 Stegastes partitus | reverse complement strand
TTGCCAGCCTGGAGGTTGTTGTTGTTGGTGTTTCCCATACAGAATGGGATTTTGAATACTGTACAGGAGAACAAAGTGTCCTGAAATGAGCAGCGGGCTTGTAGCTGCCGCCTACATCCAGTGAGTCCAACGAAGCTGCTACTGGCCAACACTGCAGGGGGACTTCCCATGAGTATGTGATGTTCAGTAACAGGCCTCACCGAGCTCCCCAGTGCTTATTGCTTTCTCATGCATTGTCTGATTTCTATCCTCTTTGTTCTTATACTTAACAAGTGTGTGCCCTCCCCGAGCCCGCGAAGCTTCTTCCTCGGAAAAAGGGAGTTTGTTTTCCTCCTACTGCGGCCAAAGCGTTGCTCCGAGTGAATCATTTAGATTAATTCAGGGTTTCTTCCTAAATTCAATTGCACTGAAGTTGATTTCCAGTAGAAGTTGGTGACCCTGATTCTCCAGAAGACGTGGGTGCTATGAGATGAAAACAGCACCTCAGACTGTAAAAAAAAGTATAAAGAAAACATAAAAGAAGTATAGAAATTGTTTCATGTATTGATGCGAGGAGTGTTAGAGCCGCCTCATCACTTATCTAATGTTTTAGTGTCACGTTTCACCTCTGCATTGATTTGGTGAAAAAAAAAATCTACGTTTCAGTCACAAGGACCTTTCTCCTTGTGACTTACTTTTTAATAAATCAATACAGGGGTGATACATGTGTGCAGGGATTGACTTTTCTTTCAATAAGTTGAATGTCTGGGGGATTGGACTCCCTGCACTACAAAGGAGACCAAGCGAGTGTCGTGCGTGCTGCCTTCAACTCTTTTCGTTTCATGTATATCATGATTTATTCGCTGAGAATGCTTCCAAAACCCTTTGTTGAGGTTTTTTTTTTTGAAATACTTTTTTTTCTTCTCGTTTTAATTTATCCCCATTTTCACATAATGCAAATTGAAACGTGCATAAAAATATGTGTCGAGGCTTACTGCTACAGAGCCATTGTTACTGATAATAGTCACATCTACGCTTCTCTCAAAGTGTCTACTGTCAAAAAGGTCAGTTGCTCAAGGATTCTTCTTCACATGCAGCCCCTCCAATCAGCTGATTGGCAGAGTTACTCTTGATAATCTACAGTTTGCACTTCAGAAGTGAGGACAGATTTTTTACTGCAGAAGTGTGGGAGGGGGGGAAATAAAGAAGTAAAAAACTGTTCACGCCTGAGTTGTGGGGAATAGTCACAAGGACACTGCATCTGAAAACACAAATTGCTTTTAATCCTTTTAAACTTATTTCTCAATGCTGCCAGAATTTGTTATCACCTCTAATGTACGGGGGTGAAGGCAGTTAGCGTGCAACACCCACATACATCACTCCTCCTACAACGTCCGGCGCAAACTGTAACTGTGATTTCTGCCTCCCAAGGACTCGCAACAATGTGGAATGCTAACTGAAAAACTTTACTTTATTAAAGCAGAAAAACTACAACATTTCAAAACTCGGATTGGCTCTCTGCCAGGTACCAGGAGGTATGAAGAGTGAGGCGGAGGCAGAAATATTAGATTCATACGTCTTCAAATCTGAACAAATATGCGCATGGCTTTATACCACTGGGAGAGGGAGGCTTTCGGTTTGAATTGGGTTTGGATGAGTCACTGTTGGCGGATGACATACAACAAAAGTTTTTAACATTTTATTTCACAGTCATACTGGAACATTGTGGTAGCTCGAACAGTGCTGGTTCACCAAAATGGAAAGCAGACATTATTAGTTATTATCATACGAACACCAAAACCTGCTTTTTGGTTTGAAAGATGTGTCACCTTTTTAAAAAAAAAATAAAAATCTGAAAAATTACACCATTTACCAGAGCCAGACACTGTTAAACTAGAAAGAATCCCTGGACATTCAACTTTGTGAGAGTCCTTGAACAAGCTTGCATAATGTACAGTTCCAACGGGAACCGAATCTGAGCTTAAAATCGAGATATTTTATTCCACATGATTCATTTAATATCCCAAAAATCGGTTTGTATAAACTAAAATCTGAAAAAACACTAAATGTTCTGTGCTTTTCTGTGCAACCGACAAGCCGTGAGTGCAAAAAACTGACTAAACTTCAGAGACCATTCTGCTGAACTGCAGGCAGTGCTTACACATCACAGATAGAAGACCTAAGTGGTAAAATATCTACACACATTTTTGCTGGTAACACTTTTGGGTTGAAAAAAATGGTGTACATGTTGGTTCTAGGATTCCAGGACTGAAAAAAAGGAGCCTACAGTGTGACAGAAGTAAAAAAAAAAAACTGCTTTGGGATTCAGAGGTTTAACTTCTACTTTATTAATCCACATGGGAACATCTTGCTAATGCATTTGACCCATAACCACCACCAGCAGCAGCAGCAGCAGTAACTCATGCCTAACACATGTCTCCTGGTCAGGGATGAAACCTGTGCAAATATTGAAAGAACGTCCAAACCACATGCAGAAAACGCTCAGATTTGACTTCTCACTGTTAAATGGCAGCACTAACCATCAAAGCCACAGCGCTGGCAGTTACCACCAGCCACGAAGAGCCAGTTAGAAAACATGCCCCTTCCTATGCAAACAACGAGGAGTTCAATATTCATACGGTGGTATTCTCAAGATGGTTTATGCAAATTAATGAGAGCAACAAAGTGCCATAAGCGCTGCACAGTGACTGTAGTTGTCACTTGGCTGTTGTCAGAAAACAAACACCTGCAGCGTGTTGAGATGTTTAGTGTGGCAGCATATTATGGAAACTGTTACTAACTGAAACTATCATGATTAAAACAATAGATGTTGAATTAGTTCTCAAGGATAAAGATGGTTTGAAACCCAAGCATGATTTATTCTTTTTTCTCCTTTGCATCCAAACAGCATCTGTTCGCCATCACTATTCACTGAAACACATCTGTATGGCTGAGACACACTTTTTTTTCTTTTTTAAATCCATGAAAGTTGTTTTCCAAAGCTTGGCAGAAAGCACGCTTTTCTTCTTCTGTTTTTGTTTAACCTTCCATCGATTACTACCTCTGCCGGCTGAGGGCAGAGGGATTTTTTTTTTTTTTTTTTTCTGGCCCTCTTTGTGGTGCCTGTCTGCGGCGCGACATCCTTGTCCTGACAACGACACGAGGAGAGGAGAACAAAACCTTCAGAATGAAAGAAAAAGAAAAAAGAGAGAAATGCAGCAGGGCAGCAAAGCAGCACATGCACGCACTTTCTGAGCTTTTGTTTCCAGCGCTGCGCCTTGGGTACGCAACTATGCACACTAAATACAATTGATTAAAACAGACACAGGGAAAACAAGTTTAGACTCAATATTCATCATGACTTTTTCTTCACTTCACTGCATGCAAGTGTTGTAATGTTGCTCCACTGTTTTCCTTCCTGTTTTTTGTTTTGCATTCCTCTCCGAAGATGAAATTCTGTTTTGCTTTCTGTTTCTTTCTCTGCTATCTGTGTACCTTGAGGTGACCAGATAATGGACTAGACAAGGTTCAGTGCTGAAACGTCTGACCTCCAGCATGGTAGTGGCCTCTCAGACTGGATCTAGGGCTAAATATATATTCGATTCAGGGTAAAATAAAGCAATTATTTACTTAATCTGTGTTCTAAAGATCTGCATCACTTCTGAACAGGAGTCTATTTTACTGCTCTTGCACTGTCCGTGGATCTGTGGTGTGTTGTCTGCACGCCACAGGAGGAATTTTATGCACGCAAAGTTTGCAAAGTCATAAATTTACAGAGTAGCCATCTCCCGCATTTCTGCAAAGACACGGTAATTTTTACAAAGCTCACTTCACAAAATAATCAATAAAACACAGCATACTAAACCTTTTTTTTTTTCTTTCCCCTCTCCGAACTCTCCTAGTTTTTAAATCTCACCGGACAACTCAGAGTCTACTTCACCTCGTTGCCTGCCAGGGCTTTTATCTCCACCTCTTGCTTAAAAAGGATCAGAAACTGTCAACTGCCAAACGCTGAAGAGCAGCAGCATGGCCATTAGGCAGCCGCAGAGACTGCTGTGCTCGCTTTCAGAGGGTTTGCGATGGAGCAGCTCTGAAAAGCCCTGCCAAGCCCCAGCCTAAGGGAGCTCCTGCGAGCTCGGGGCCCCTATTTCTGCCTCGACATCCAGGCTGCGCTCATCAGCCAGTCTGTCTGCAATCAACAATAGAGCCAGATGGACAGAGACCGAAGGATCCACCGGCTGGTTCTGCGGCGCACACGGCCAAGAAGTATAGTCCTCAGAAGTAACTTTGTTTAACCACCAGGACCTTCGTTTTGCACAGGTTGGAACAGGTGCATTAGCAGAGAGTGTTTTTTTAACCTTTATTTATGCTGCTGAGCTTTGGTGACTATGCACAGGCTATTTTAAAGACATACATGCACATGTGACCCCTACTCACACCTGGAGGATGCATGCTCAGTCCACTGTGGGCCAAAGAACTGTACGTATGGCCTGTGAACATTTTCTAGACGGTGGATTTTCTTGCGAATAAGTTTTACAGGACTTTCATTAATTCTGGGTGTATTAGAGAAAAGCCGTCACACCCGAGATACTAATACGTGGCAATATGCGCATAATGTCGCAAAATGTCATGTCACGACATATTGTTTTATTGTTTTAACATCTTTTCATGCATGTAAATCTAATCTTCAAACTTTCAGGGGATGTGCAAGACGTGTGGAGGATGAAATTAAAACAGAAAAATGTCACACGAGAACCGCGCAGATGAAGTGTTTATTCATAATGTATAATTAATTCACTCCAGCGAGGTAGAGACTAACATTAACCAAAGAATTATTTATATTTAAAGAGATGTTGGAAGGAGAAAGAAGACAAAAAAAAAAAGAAGAAGAATTCGACCACTTGTGTCAAGTTTTTATTCAAAGATCAAAATGTGTCTGTAGGAGGAGGCGGAGAGATTCAGCTCACATGCCTGTGATTTGTGGGTCATAACGACGGCTGATTCATATTTCCTCGAAGGTTTCGTACCATATGTTCAGGTATCATTTTCCCTCCGCTCACTGCATAATGAGTAATAGCTATACAATAGCACAGCCCTGGTGAACATCCCTCAGTTAAAACAGCTCCTCCGTCACGATTTTGACCACAGATTCGGAATGATTCCCCCGTAATCCCTCCACACACTGTGATCCTTTCGACTAAATTCAGCTGGGCTTTTCCTCGACTTTGTAATCAAAAAATAGCACCATTCCCAAAGTAGACGGCTTACTAATAGCCAAAACAAAGCTTCTGCAGCCATCTGCTTGCTGGTGTGCATCGCGTTTAAAGACCCCGGAGGTCTTAAGAGACCAAGATGCCAGGCGTTTGCACACAACAAAGAGAGCACACTGTACGTTTGCTGTGACCTGCCGAGCCTCCCGGGGCACGAGGTCTTCATGAGATGAAGCTGAGCAGAGCCACGAGGAGGAGGGGGGGAAGGGAAAGAAAAAAAAAAATAGAGGAGCGCAAGAGCCAGCAGCATTTGCAGACGAGCCTTTGAACTGCGTCTGGGGCTAAACCTTTACGCTTAAGACGTCACAGGGAGGATTTACAGCTGCACTCTGCCTCTGTAAACAAGCCTCCCCGACCTATGTGTCCATCCACGTTGGCATATATACATTAATAACATCTCCTGCAGGGTATCATTAGACACGCACTCTATACACACAGACTCACACACTCATAAACACAGGCGACAGACACTCAATTATACTGTACCAACACGCTCGCTCATATGTGGGAGCTGATTTAAGCCTTTCCTCATGCGCCTCGTCTTTGAAGTGTTCTTCGGCTCCTCTTGGTAGAATGAGGAGGTTCGACCCGCTAAAGCCCGTGGAAACAGGATTAGTCTAGCCCCGCTTCCTAATTAATTGTCGGGATGTTTGGCTAATAAATCTTGGTTATCTGGCCCTCTAATCATAGCGGGAGATAGCACGACTCTGACCCAGCCGCTGGAATTTTTAACAGTCTGTGCTTTCTGTAATCAAGCTCCAAGAAATGTGGAGGGAATATCTGCTTTATTTTGCTCCTCTCCCTAATTCAATTAAAAAAAGATAGGCCAGTGCATTGCGGAAATTGTTGTGCATCATTAGATTAGGCTCTAATTGGCTAGCGGTATGCTGCAGTTTGACTCTGTGTTGTTTTTTAAGAACTTTCTCTTGACACGGGGTGAGGGAGGAGAGGATTATGAAGGGAGACAGCAACTCTCCACAATAAAAAGTGAGGGATTGTTGGGCTGAATGTGAAGTTCAACTGTGCAGATGGTTCCAGTACACATAATAGGGTACTGTAGCTGGAGTGTCTTGAGACTGACATACTAGGAGAAAGAGAGGAGAAAAAAAAGACGCCCTCACACCCGGAGGCATGCACGCCTGGGGCGATGGGCACAGGTTGGAGGTAGCTGGTTGCTCGGCTGCTCCTGCCCTGCCACCGACAGCTTGCCTCTCCAGAGAATTGGAAGCCAAGATCTTAGTCGAGCTCTCCGAGTCTGTTGCAACATTTATAATGCACCAACCAGAGCTTGGGAACAGAACTGCAATGTCATCTCATTCTCAATATCATGCTACGCCTGGGTGTGAAATAAAACTCAAAGTGTTAGACAGAGATGGCATATTTTTGAGGGGGGGAAAAAAAAGGAAAAAGGGAGCACAAAGTGAGCAAATGAGTGAGAGATAAGCTGTGGAGCAGCAGAGATACAGGTGCAAATGTGCAGTTTGAGGACAGACTCGGTGGAATGGAAAATGTGTGTGTGTGTGTGTGTGTGCGTGCCTATACTACTCATGTTGTGGGGACATAAATCGATTGAGATTTTCTCATTGTTGGACCTGCTTCAAAACAATTAGAAAAGTCATTGGTATACAGGTCAGGTTTAGGATTACAGCTAGGCTTAGGCAACTAGTAGCGATGGTTCGGGCATGGCTACGGTCTCCAGGAAATGAATGCAAGCGAATGCAATGTCCTCACAAGAGATGGAAACGCCGCTATCTGTGCTTGTGAGTAAAAATAGGTGCATGTGATCCTGGGCTAGGACGACTCCTCTGCTCCCAGTGAGGCCTCAAATAAATTAGGTTAAGCGATGTGCAAATCCCGCAGCTGTTTGAGAGCGCGTTTTGCAGTCGTGTAAGTTGCATCCAGCTGCGCATCACAGATTGTCCCCGCCACCTCAAAGAGAACACATCAGACGGCGAGAGGAGCGGCAGGAAGACTTTGAAACATTAGATTTCCCACAAGTTGGATTTTAAAATTCCCTGTTTTCTCTGCAATGAAAAACATTACAAGCAAAGCGTATAAAAGAATATGAGTTTCCACGGAAGTTATGATTATGGCCTTTTCTATTGCTCCCTTTGGAGAGCATGGCCCTTAGCAAGGTGACAAGGAAGCAGCCCACATAGCAGTGGGAGCTGGAACTTCATAATTGTACTGTCACAATAAAACTGATGCAGAGCTTCCAGATTTCACTTTATGGCATCGCCTCGAAACTCAAATAAACTGACGAGGGCGTAAAGCAGCTGATTGGCCAAACACAGCTGCTTCATGTTTCCCTACATGAATAAATGCATGAAGAACATACATCAGCCGACTGTACGCACACATGATGTTGTGTTTTCGAGCGCGTGTGCCAAGTTCATTCACGCACGTGTTGTGTGGCACCAATTTGCCGCGCGTGCAGTCGCCCTCGTTCCCATCGTCTGATATTAATATTCGAGCAAATGCTGTCAGACAGCTCCTCGTGGAGAACCCCCAGCAGTCATTAGCTGTAACAACCTGGGAGTGTTCCTCGGAGGGACATGCTCTTCACTGCGATTACAAAGAAAGCGGGGACCATGATGCCACGATTGAACTGCCTCGCCGGCTCCTCTGATGTTTTTTGTCATGCTACAAATATTCTTTTTTTTTTTTTCTCTTCTCTTTTTTTCCACCCAGAACAATTGCGAGGCTTCAAGCTGTGGCTAGCACGAGCATCCGCAGCCACATTTTTTGATCATGATCGCAATATACAGCCGCTGCTTTGTGCCATTCACGCTCTATAATTGCAGTCGGTATTTCTGAAGGTGGGAGGTACTGAGCAGTTTTGATGGAGGCAGTAAAAACTGTAATGACTGTGAGAAAAGGAATCGAATGTAGTAATCTTACAGATGCCATAAAAGCACACAAGGCACTCTTCAAAACGAATATCTCTCATTTCAGAGGCTGTTGTAACCTTTATCCTCTTTATTCCCGAACTTGCCGTCTCGCCTGACATTTACAGTCGGAGCAGAAAAAATATTCTATCCGCAGCACATCCAGTGTTAGAGGGGCTCCTTTGTTTCTCACGCACATAATCTTCTCAGACTTATTATCATCCCCCCACTCTCCAATGACAGAGAAGAATCCACATGTAAGCCAACCCTTCCTCGTCTAATTCTTCAGCTCTGCCTTTGGAGGAGAGGATGAAGATGAAAAGTAGGGGTCCACATCCCAAGAATAGCCTGTCAAAATATGTCGTAATGGGTTGAATTATCGCTGCGATGAAGAACATTTTCTTTTCGTTTCAATTAAGTTAAAGAGATGGCTTTCTCTAAATCACAATTTTTTTATTTTTTTTTGTAAAAGTGCTTGCAGACTATGACTTACAGCAGAACATTGGGGATTTGAGAGATTGGACCATTTATCAACTTAGTTACGTGATGAAACTGGACACCAAATCATCCAGGAATCCATGGTCGATTACTCGCTCCATTGCCTCATGTTAGCTCTTTTGCATAGTGGACATTATGTTAAGTGGATGGGTCTTTTAGGAATAAAATGTATAGACTAGAGAATACGTTACTGCGCCTGCTTGTACTATAAGTATACATGATACAATCACTAACTTTAGAATTATTTCAATTGGGAAACAGTCTACTTTATTGTCTTCTAAAATATTCAGCCGGCACCACATGCAGCACCCTTGTAAAATAAATAAATGAATACTTTAATGGTATCTGACTTTGAAAAGACATTTGTCCTGATCTGTGTCACCTGAATGAAGGCACAAAACAGCACAAAAAAAAAAAAAAAATGCATGCGAGACCTGAGATGTGCCAGACTAACTTCTTTTCTCGTCATCACTGAGTCCCAAACCGACACCAGAGCTCACTGTTTCCCAGATTTGAGATTTGTACACCAGACAGTGTAAGCCGTATTTACATGAGTGACTGTAAGGGACCGAAGAATTTCCATCCATCCATCCATTATCTATTCACCGCTTAATCCTCACTAGGGTCATGGGGGGCTGGAGTCTATCCCACTCGACTTAGGGCGAAGGCAGGGGACACCCTGGACAGGTCACCAGTCTATCACAGGGCTACACTTAGAGACAGACAACCAAGCACACTCACATTCACACCTACGGACAATTTAGAATCACCAATTAACCTCAACATGTTTCTGGACTGTGTGGGAGGAAGCCGGAGAACCCGGAGAAAACCCACGCTGCATGAGGAGAGCATGCAAACTCCACGCAGAAAGATTCCGGGACGCGAACCGGCAACCTTCTTGCTGCGAGGCAACAGTGCTACCAACTGCGCCACCCTGCAGCCCTCCGAAGAATTTAAAGAATTTAAATTTGCTACTAAGACGGACGCTTCTCATGCAAACAAGTATTCAAACATTTGCTTCATTAACGGGTTTTATCGCAAAATGTATTAAAATAAGCATGCAGGCATTGATGCAACCCCTAAAAACTCATCTATATGTACCAGAGTTGCATACTTATATCTTTTCTTTCTATTTAAATAACTGGTTGAGATGTAACTTTACCCCACGACCTTTCACGCGAGGTCGCAATGGTGGTGAAACTGTATGGGGAGGGATCTCAGGGCTGCATTATAAGTACCTGATGAGTGGTGACATAGATCCCCCTCCTCTTTTTGCTTATGAAACCCCAACAGTCTAGTTTTGAGAAACTGACTGCAGCTTCAAGGCAAAAACATTGACTGCTTATTTCTCTTTTATGCGTATAAAAACACACCGTTTGGACATTTTAACAAGGTAAAGTCTGAAAACTTCTTTAGCATGTCAGCTCCAAATATTCCCTCCTTGAACTATGGCCCTTGTGAAAAAAGTAATAAATCAGCCCTTGGAATACTTATAACAGGATGATAATACATTCTTTAACTCATTTAAGCGTGACAGTGTTTTGACCACAGAAAAAAAAAATTCAATTTAAATAAAGTCACTGACATCGCTGCAGCTAATTCATCTTTGTTTCAGCCGACTGTGGTGTCCCCTCTTCATCAGAGTCTTTCATAACTTATCTGAGAGGTAATACGCCTCATATGTGTTAATGGAGAATAATAAAGTTTGGCGAAGCTTGAGAAGTTAATTATCAACAGTCTGGTTAAAATCACAGAGATGGACGGCATACTAAACAGAGCGACACGTAAAAAAAAAAAAAAAATGGAGACAGCAGATATTTTTTCAGATAATTTTCACACATTATTGTTATAACAAGACCTAAAATATAACACATCTCTGTATTGGGACTTTTATTTGGTCTCACTTTCACCATCTATTTTCTTATATGCCTGTTTTGCTGCACATCAAATGTCATTAAGGACGGGTGGAAGATGTAGAAGGAGATGCCAGATCTGATACAGACTATTTATATCCAGGCAGCTCCGGCTGATCGGAGTAAAAGACAGGCAACAAATTCAGGGAGAGCTCTGGACCCCTGAGACCTGATATAATATATTACTTATTGTGTATAATTCAAATCGCCATCCATCTCCAGTTAGTCATTCTGCTTGCATCAGGCCTTTCACATTCATTATCATATCAGTTAACACGATTTAATGCAAATGGCTCCACCCAGAAGCAGTGCCTACATATCAATTACTGACAGAGTGTTGTGCACGACAAGAGTTATTATGGTAACAGTGCTGAATTAAATTGCACCTGAGAGGAAGTATGTGAAGGAGAATGGCCAGAATGGATGAGACAGTGAGAGGGGAACACGAGGAAGACGAACAAAATGTTTTGTCCCCACTTCTTTATCCTCTAAAGGACCCTCTTGGCACTTCATGAGTCTCCAACCAGATGTCGACTCAAGACCATCCTACATCTCAAATCAATGTTATTCCAACAAATGGTGATGAAAACCCACACTCACAACCTCTCCTGGCAACTGGATTGCCACCCACTATGTCTTCAGAGAAAATACACTGAAATCATTAAGTCTCACAGCGGAGGATCAATGGCTGCATACAGATTCTGCTCATGCCATTCACAGGGATGTTCATCTCTGCCATTATCTGTCTCTTTTCACCCCGATTACAGCGAGGATACTTAGAGCCTGTACAGCTGTTTAAGTCCTGAATGATACATCCATCACCTATTTAGCCAAATATGACAGCTGATGTAAATACAGAACAGACATTTTAAGAGGATTTAACAAACAGCATGAGCTTTGAAACAACGACAGAATTATTTATGGCTGTGAAATCTAAAGTGCAAGAAGGGTGCACGGTTGTGCATTGCTTTGTAAGTGCTGCCGCGCTGCAGAAGCTGCTTTGTGTGAACCCTGAGAGTTGCAACCAGTTTTCCCAGTGGGGAACTCTGAAGTATGAACTATGGGTCCCAGGGGAACGCAGGGCATTGCATTTATAAGCAGATGGTGGTGGCTTCACACTCCCACAGGAGATCACTACAATATTTTATTTCCCTTTAGAAAGGCAGTCAGCCTAACAACGAAAATAAAGCATAATGCTGGAGTATGGTTCCATTTAAATAGCAAGTCAGCAAGTTGGAAAGGTGCAGCGTTCTCATCCCAAATGAGTTTAGTGTTCCGAGGTCGTGCTTCTGTCGGGAATTTGAAAAAACCAGGAACTTTGAGCTTACTTTTTTCATTAAATAGCTGCAGCCTTTTGACATTATCATAACATTATCATAGCTCTAAGTACAATTTTCTGTAGAGGCCCACACTCGGTTATCCCAGTGTGCTGATAAAGCCACTGCTGCACATAGACAGGTACTCCCTTAGCATTTTTGTAGCTGATACGCTCTGCACTCCCCTCCCATGACTTATTCTCTTTTCTGTTTCTGCACCGCTTTGTAGTTTCCACCATGTTTCCGTTCACAGCAAAGTGGGGTGTGAACACCATACCATTCCTGAAGCCTCACGACTGCCAATCAGCTACCTAATGGAGGAAAAGGTTGCACTGAATAAATCCCTGTTGAGATTTATCATTACCTACATGTGATTCTAAACGTTATACATTATTTTTAGTATCAACTCAGCCTTCGAAAATGATATTGATATTGGGCATTTCAGCAAAATCCAGAATTATGTGTTTAATTTGCCACTTAGAATAAAGAAATCCTTAATAGTCTCACATCCATGAAAACATTTCTGGTTTCTGCTACAAAAACTACCTGCTTTAGCCAAGAAGAAGATGATTAATGTGGCTAAAAATAAAAATAAAAAAGTCTTATTTGTGTTGTGGAACTCGGTGTCAGACAGACATCAAAGTCACCATTACTTCAGGACCCTTCTCATTAGAGCGACCAAATGCCAAGCAGCATCCTGCTTTGCCACTGAATGTTGACATTCAATGTAAATTGTACGCTGCAGAATCATCCATTATGCATATAATTGGAGCGCACACAGCCCTGGCCACTGTCAATTCTGCTGCACATGAAGCTTAACTTATTAACCAGGAAGTCTGATGGTTTTTGTTTGTTAAACATTTATTTACTGATAAGCGCCCCGCGGCTAACCTTTAACTGCAGAGCTGCATGCAAATGTACCTGTTTTGTGCCCTACAAGTTCATGTTTCTCATTATTTATGAGGGAACAATGTCACACAACATCAGTTCAAAGTGAGTCTAAATATAGTTAAGCTTAAAATTATTCATACCGATGCTAAAAATTTTGATTTGCGGTGAATTTCTTTGACGAATAGGCTTCTACTGTCTGGTAACAAATGGCAGGTTTTGGGGAAAATGCAAGCCTCTAATTCATTCCAAACAGTCCTTCTATCATGTTGTACAGCATTTTAACACACTATATATTGAGAACAGGTGATGCAATAGTTCTCGAGTCAGTTACGAGTCGTGGCTAAAACCAAAGAGCTCAGTGAACTGTTTGTTAGGATCCATCACAGATGGAGAGCTGCTCACAGGATGGGGGGAAGGTCCGAGTGTTTTCAAGTGCCAGCGGCGACAGTGCAAAGAAGAATCAAAAAGCACAAGGAGTTCCACAATGTGAAGAATCTCAACGGGCGAGGTAAGAAGCCAAAAGTGAAGAGAATGGAAGTGCAAGAGGTCAAGAAGAACCCAAGCATCACCTCCAAGACCATACTGATGAATCTGGGCAGTTTTCAAGTCAGACACTCGAGGAGATGCGGAACAAAGCTGGTCTCCCCGGATGCAGACCAAGGAAGTTTCCATTTCTACAAGACACACGAACAAAAGTTGTCTGAAGACAGGGATGTGACTTTAATGTGGTGAAAGAAAGGAGAAGCTTTCAACCTCAAGAACACCACCCCTATAGTCCAGCATAGTGGTGGGAACGTAACGCTCTCGGGGTGTTTTTCAGCCAGTGGGCCTGAAAGTTTGTCGGAGTAAACAACATTAAGATTCTGGGGGAAAACATCAGGCAATCTGCAGAAAAACTTGTCCATGGGCAGCATTGACCCTTCCAACAAGACAATGGTGTGAAGCATAGCCAAAGAGGTCAAGAAAACAGAAAACAGGGTGAAGATGTTGGAGGAAGAGTCCAGGAGCAAAATCCCAGTGGATGCATGAGGAAAGTGATTAAAACAACTGTTTGAAGGTTTTGTTACTGATTACTGAGATTTAGTTTTTTTTATCAAACTTGTGAAAAAAAAAAAGGCTTCTGTTCTCTAACACAACATCTTTTGTCACTTTTTTATGTCATGTCCAGGAAAAAGAAACCAATTGGTCAAATAAAAATTCACTATAAATCATCAGTTGGCATGGGTTGGAATATTTTGGGGGTTAAGCGATAATCAAATGAGTCAAATAAAAGCGAAACAACCGAATGCAACACATTACAACGACCCAAAAACAATACGTTGCACTCAACATTCTAACCCTGAACAATGCAATTTTAATGTTTATAGTTTCTCTTTCAAATAATATCTGGCACACAAAGAAAATAAGGCACTGCCAGGTCACAAAATCGCTGATGTATTGGGTGAAATGAAATCAAGATATACAAAACTCAAGCAACGTTGTTTAGTTCATGACCCAGTAGCAGAGAAAGTGGCTGAATGAAAAGTAGGAGAAGAAAGCACAATCCCTCAGAGTTTCTCTTTAAGCAAAAAACACCATGAGAGCTGTCAAAAAATGTGAACTTTTTAAATTAATAAAATGTTATCAAAGCAACAAATCTGCATACATCTTATTCTGACATCTCATCCGCCCGTGCTGAAGTTGCTCACAAAAGATCAGAGACGCTTCTCTTCCTCCATAAAAGCTGATGCATTAATATGTGTTGTTACGGGTGTGAATGAAGAACTTTCGCTTCTCTCTCTCCCCATTTTCTCTTCCATTTGTAATTCATGTAAGCTAAATTCACGCCTGCATACAAGCGGAATTTTAAGAAATGCTCGGGAGCTATCTGCTCTGGTTTCAAACAGCCTGCTCGGGCCTGTGATCTGTGAAGATTTAGCGAGAGCTGGAGCAAAGTATGGGCACAGAGGAGTGGTGGAGTGCACGGAGATACACACTGCGAAACTATCCACGCCAGGCACACGTACAAAGCTTATTCCAATCTCCACATCACCAAAGAGAGAATGTGTGATTAGCAGAAAGGAGGAGGATATCCGACGAAGAGAGACAACTTCAAATATTTAAAGAACACGTTCAAAGACGGCGGGCAAGAACAGAAACGTCTTTTAACTTCATTCAAGTGGTGACATTTGTTTCACAAAGATGCTTTAACGCCGTTAATCATTTGCTTACTAAGACAGTGGCAGAGAGCCTAAGTCACATTAAGTGATATAAGATTCAGTTTTTCCAAGCATCCCTTTGACCACAGCTCTGCACTCTGAGCTTACACTAAGTTTGTAAATCAATATTGCCCTAAACACTCTGAAATTCTTTCCAACAATGACAGTCTCTAGATGTGAATGTATCTTGAAATTGTGATTGGAACTCTGCATTTATTTCACTGAATACTGTTTAAGGCAACTTATTTAATTCAAAAGTCAACCTTCCCTTGCATTCCAAAAGGTCCATTTGTCAGGAACACAGTGTTGTCCTTTAAGGCCCTTTCTGGTCTTGACTGAACCCCTAAAACCTCATCTTTGTGTATTAAAGTTACATATTTAGAAGGGTTTTTTTCCATGGAAATAATCCCTTCATGGGGACGACTGATGATGGCTTAGATCAGGGGTGTCGAATCCTGGTCCTCGAGAATCCTGCAAGTTTTAGATGTTTCCCTTCTTCCAACACACCTGATTCAAATGATCTGGATCGTTATCAGGCTTCTTGATGATGAGCTGATCATTTGAATCAGGTGTGTTGGAAGAGGGAAACATCTAAAACATGCAGGATTGCGGCCCTCGAGGACCAGAGTTCGACACCCCTGGCTTAGATGTAACTCTACACCATTGCTTCCTCTTGAATGTGTTAAAGTCCCAGCCTCCATCCACACCCGGCCTCCCAACTTGTTGCAGCTCAAGCACACAAGCTCATCTGCTCGAACATTGTATAACAACTCTATGCTACACATACAGGTGTTTTTCATGAATCTACTTATCCAAAGATGGGTGACGGTGTCAGCAGGGCAATCAGGGCATTCGAGTTGTCCCTGTCTCAAGCAATGTCTTCCAGTTCCGATTGAGATATTCCAAGTTGTTCACAGGCCAGATGAGATATATATAAAGCCCTCCAGTGAGTTATGGGTCAACTGCATTGGATGTTTTTGCAAAACCCCCACAGGAAGGCACCGTGGAGGCATCCTGAGTCGATGCCCAGACCACCTTGGGTAGTTCCTTTTGACACGACGGTACAACAGCTCAACTTCAAGCTTCCTTCCAGTTGTCCAAACTCCTCATCGCATCTCTAGACCGACTCACCCGACAGACAAAACTCATTTCTGCCACATTCTTTCGGTCACTGCAGAGCTCATCAATACAGGTTGGAACATTGATCAATCAGTAAATCATCTCCCTTTCACTACGATATGTTTTCTAGCATTTAAAAATGACCATACAGACATGTAACAAGGTTAAAAAAAAAATTTAAAAAAACAATCGTGGTTTTCACAGAAGAGGGTCTTTAAGTTGACCCTCATACTTTATGGCCACACTTTGATGCATCCTTCAGACCAGTCTTCTAGATATTATGTTTACATATGGCTAATGTGCAGCAGCAAATGCACTGAGAGGAAGACATTATTGCAAGGAGATTATACTGTCCATCAACATAATGAGAAAACAATGTTAATAAACGTACTTGACAAGACTCAATAAGCTGAGATTGAATTTACCAGTAATATGTTTGTGACGTTTTGTTTTATTACCGAATCTGACCTTGCACTTAAATGTCCCCTTGTACTGCAGCATTCATAAATGTGCGGTTATCTTACGAGAAAGAACGTTAAGTTAAGGAGGGTTCATGCGATGCTTTGATATTTTAACAGACAGTTGACAATTCGGGCGTCATGTCTCCGCAATTTATAAACAGATAATGAAAAAAATAAGTTTTTCTACAACAGAAAATGTGAGAAAAGTAACACTGTCCTCCATAACCTTGCAGTTCAGCTGGTTTGAAGGTTGATTGTCTTCTAAACTGTGCAGAAACTATTCTAATCCAGGTCTGAGGTCACATGATGGTTGCAACAACGCCCTTACCAAGTTCTATTTCTCCTGTTTATCCCTTTATGGTAGACCATCAAATATTGTCCAAAAAAATCCTCGCAACAAACAACAACTTTCTACTCCAGTCGACCATTATGTGCAAGCAAAATCTGAATTTCCAATTTCTGCAGCAACGATGCTCCGGCTTCACTGCAGCTGTCACCCACGTGGCCTTTTTCATGAGCTGAACTGTTAACGCTTCAAGTGACCGGCCACTTTATCTCACCTGAGTTAAGGTGGTTCTATTTGGCTGCGATCCCAAGTGAGCTTCCTGAGCCTCAATTATGTTGTTAAACCTGCAACCTTACACATAAAAGCCCTCTAGCTGTCCCTCCAAAGCGACACTAATTAGACGGAATCTACAGCCAAAGGGGGGCTGCATTACCATACCTACCTATCACCTGGGTGTCTGTGTGTGGGTGAGAGAACAAAAAAAAACCGGTAGCAGAGTATAGGCGAGACTACAGGCTTCAGTAGCTGCCAAATATGTCTCTATCATTCACATTAATGATTCCTCTTTACCTTGTTGAGAAGGTATAAAGGGAGCCGATGCGTGCTTCCCTGAATAACAATTCAATTAATTTGTTATATTTTAAAAGCCTCTGTGGTGGTGACGGGAATTTAAAAGGAGATCGAGCTTTCAGACCTTTATATAACACATCAGCGATCAATAAATATGATCTTCTTTGCCTTGAGGTAATGAGTCAGAAGCAATTATCCCACAGAGTCAGAAGTGTCCCTTCTGAGCCGAGGAACTCTGCAGGTTTTCATTCCCACCAAATACTACAGCTGATTTCGCTAATTAGTTCCTCCTCTCTGACTGAAGGTGTGTTAATTAGGGGGAAATCAGCTGGTGGAACGTTTGGCTGGGATGAAACCCCTGCAGAGTCTTAAACCACATGACCGGACACAACTCTCTCTCTCTCTTCAAGGGAACCGGTGTCCTCTGTAACCCAAGCCAAATGATAAATATAGCTCTCGAGCCAGAAGATGTTAAAAGGTTCCTCCTCTCCTCGTGAACAAAAGACGCATTACCATCCCTGGAAATAAACAACAGACCACTTTATCTCATCTCTAATTTCATTCATCATCGCACAGTTTCAGGCCTTGAAGCCGAGCTTTGTCTGTAAAACTGATACCTTACTTTGGCCATTACACAACTTTTTATTAAGATTTACTCGACCGTGACTTCAAGCTCCATATATTTGCTCAGCTTTTTCTCTTTTCTTCCCCAAAAAACATGTGCAGCAGAGAAATATTTCACCACTTTGGAGAGAAACTGTCCTCTTTCCAAATATGTAGGGGCAGGTCTGGCTTTCTGGAAAAAACAGATCTATCTGTTATCGTCCTGTGATACAGACACTCGATAGGGCTTAACCATTTTAACATTGCAATTTGCAAGAGTTTCCCAGTTTTAGTCGATAATTAACAACCTATTCTTTTTTTAAAAAACTCCAGCAAGTGAAATTTTAATCCTATGGTGTCTGGTTAATATGACAACTGTCACAGGGAAACGTACTGAGCTGTAGCTAATGAACGCCACTTCTGCGAGTTGCCACAACATACAGGAGACCTCGGCTTTTATTCTCTCTCTGCAATCTGCTGCCAGCACATTTCGTTCACAGACCGTTACTGTGGAAGCTGAATCAACACTCTATCATTTCAACAAAGTGGTCAGAATCTCTGTTAAACTCGCACAGGCATTATATCATCGTTTCAAGCTTAACGCCTTAAAAGCTGTGAAGTGATCGCCAGATGAAAGCGGTTTGTACTGACATTCTATAAAGCTTATGTTAGCAACGGGGATGTAGCTTCAAACCAGCTGCCCGTTATTGTGTAGGTCGACCTCGTGCTGCCAAAACAGCTCAGGATTTGGACTCGCACACAACACAGATGATCGATTAGATTAAGATCCAGGGAGTTTAGAGGCCAGGTCAACGCCTTGGGCTCTTGGTCGTGGTCCTCAAGTCCTTCCTGAGCAGTTTTTGCAGCGCGGTAAGCTGCACTGTCCCGGTCAGGTAAGACGCCGTCGTCAGAGTCCACCGTCGCCACGTGGGAGTGTGTGCTCGGTCTACAACAATGTTTAGGTGTGTGGTACGTGTCAGAGTAACATCCATACAAATTAGGATCCAAGATTTCCCAGCAGAACACTGCATTGTAACGAGGTGATCAATGTCATTCACTCCGCCTGTCAGTGGTTTTAATGCTGCGGCTGATCGGTGTATATGTCAAGAGATCGATGCTCAGCGAATGGAGGCTGCCAGAAGGAAAAAGGTGGAGGAGGGCCGTGTCATAGAGAATTAAACCAGGGAGGATGTCTCTGATAACAGCACCTCTCCAACAGCATCCGTCTCCTCACCTCGTCCTTCCACAACGATGGAACTCAAGCCACCGCCTATCATAATGTGCAGCTGGTCTGTGATTGTGTGTTTGAGGCCAAGCAGGGCTGAGAGAAGAAATGACGCTGTCCTCCAAAGTCGTCCTGACAGAGGATGCTGGAAAACCAGACGGAGGACTGTGCGCGTGTTTTATCGTATGAATTATCTCTGCTGACGTCGTTACATGGAGTCTGCTGCTGCAGTGTGTTCCAACTGACCAGGCTCTGACCCTTCGACAATGCTTAAGGCCGTGCTTTATGTAGGTCTTAACCTTTTGTCGACCTAAGATCCCGTTCAGCAGTGGAGTCTATTGAGAGCGTCTAGGGGATTTGTGTAAGAATCTTTTGTGCTCGTAGCTAATATAAAAAAGTCAATTGACTCCATACTGAGAAACGTGTTGAAGAGTTGGATTCCAGACCACTGCAGGAACTTCACTGTGCAGCTGCATGCCGTTGGACAGAAGATGTTCTCAAAAAAGAGTGAAGGATTTGCAAGATTAGCATGAAGCACATGGTGAGAAGAAAAGCAGTAGCCAAATGTTGACGCTCTGTGTTCAGTGCCGTCAGAGAGTTTTTGTATTATCAGCTGGAGGCTAAAGCCCCGAAAACTGCACATCTAGAAGACACAGTTTGTACGGCCGGTGTGGTGGACAGCGAAGAACAAGGTTTATGTACTCAGTGGCACTCCAACGGCAACCACTTCTCTGAGCACAGGGCTGAAACAGGAATGATTCAGTCTCCTGCATATCAGACATTAAACTTGAATGGGAAGTGTTTCGTACATGTTTTTCGCAATTTTTTAAAAGTAATACAACACTTGTGAAATAAAGTTTAATAAAGCCTTTAGAGCTGCTCATAATCTGGTATATAAACAAACTTGGGGTCACCATCTATGACAAACCCAACAATATCCAGCTGGCTTCAGTTTGATGTGTGTTTTACTGTATGGATGCAGAAGATTAGTGTTTGTATGCTACCTGCCTGAATATATCCAGAACAACATTGAAGCAAGGCTAAATAAAAAAAATATAAAACATCAGGTAAAGCTATGGAATAACAGGTGACACAGCATGGAATTTCAAATTCGTGGAAAACAGTTTCACACTGTCAACACAAGGCAGTGGAGGTTGTGAAAGGAAGCCTTAAAGCAACAGGAGGTACAAACTGCACCATTGTGTCAATATTCAACCAGACCTGAGGAGGAACTCTTCATTAAAATCAGCTCTTTACATGCTTCGTGTCTCTCCACCTTCACATGACACACTTATAAAAGGTTAAATCCTTTCAGAGATAAGTGGCAGCAGCACTTTAGTGGACATTTTAATCTCCCACCTTCATTCTTTCTGCAGGAATTCATTTGATGGTTGATAACTGGGGTTGCTGATCTGCATACCGGTGAGCAACTGATTCTAAGCAGCTTGTGGTTAGTTAAAGTTACCGATGTGAACGCTGCATGTGGAGATGCTTTCCACACTGACGCAGTTTAACAGTTATAACTGTCCTTATTTAACTTGTCACAGAATAAATCACACTTATCTGAGTTATATTTGAGGGTGTGATGTAACTCTGCTACATTCTCTGACCCGTCGCTCTTTAAACACTTTGAACAAGTTGGCACGTCTGTCCTGAGATGCTTTGCCATGTTGTACACGTTGGCTCCCTCGATCTGTGTAGGTAAAGTATCTTTTACAGACAGCTTTGTGGTGTCCTTGGTCTCACCCTGATGCCAAATTTTGCTTTGTGTGTCCACTTTATGGACAATCCACGGACAGTCGGCAAGAGCACTTGTTTTTGCACTCGTGCCTTTTGGGTTTGTTACCATGAAAGCTGCAGTGTGCTTATGAGAGAACAAAAAAGCGGATGGCATGCCCATTATACCTGCAGAGAGCAGAAGACCAGCGATGCAAACACACAGTCTAATCAAATGGGTAGTAAAATATTATCATTTTAAAAGGCAGGGCATTGCGATAACTTTCTAATATCGAGCACTGCACAAATCTACTGGAGATACAGACACTTGGTTGTGCATAAGCTGAGAAACTGCCTCAACAGAGTCAGGTTGCTCTGTGGGTACCAGAGTTTGACAAGGAAGACATGAAAACATCTTGATTTTGATGTGCACATTTTTCCATTGCAAATACTAAGTGAAATACTAGTTCAGGTAAGTTTTAAGGGACACTATTTAATGTGTTAATGAACTGTATTATTTTACTTGTTATGTTTCCAATAGCTGCAAGGTGGCGCGGTGGTTAGCAAGAAGGTTGCCGATTCGCGTCCCGGTGAGGACACCTCACCGTTGCCTCGCAGCAAGAAGGTCGCCAGTTTGCGTCCCAGTGAGGACATCCGGGATCATTCTGCATGGAGTTTGCATGTTCTCCCCGTTTCTCCTCCCACACAGTCAAAAAAAAAATTGAGGGTAATTGGTGATTCTAAATTGTCCGTAGGTGTGAATGTGAGTGTGCTTGGTTGTCTGTCTCTAAGTGTAGCCCTGTGATAGACTGGTTTCCTGTCCAGGTGAACCTGCCTTCACCCTAAGTCGGCTGGGATAGACTCCAGCCCCCCGCGACCCCAGTGAGGATTAAGCGGTGTATAGATGATGGATGGATGGTTCCAATAGCCTCCTTCCACCACATGTAATTCCTGGAGTCAAGTAAATGTTTTAAAGTAGCAGTAGGTGCAGGATTCAAATTCACTTCTTCAGCCATGTTTCCTCCTTTTGAAAAAGTCCCTGCCCTGGACAGCACCTGGTAGTGACCAATTCCTCAGCAAACTGTCCCTACCAGGTGATCTGGGCTCTTCAGTGTTCCTGTGCAACTCGTTGTTTCAAACTAACCAACACTAAACAAAGAAAACAGCAGCTCTGTGTCGCTGATTTTAAACTACTTCTTCACAGTTTTTCAGACATGTCTTCAAACTATTAGGTCAAAAGAGTGCAGTAATCTGACTTTTGACAGTTAAGGGAGTTGTTACTGAGCTGTTAATGTAGATCATTTTTCGCCTGCCATCGGGAACAACTTAGGGTTCGATATCTCGCTGAAGGACGCTCCAGCAGGAGCCGGGGGATCGAACGGTTCACTTCAGCCAACAAGGTGAGCAAAGAAAGCAAGATACATCACCATTAGCTGTTTTAACCATATTTAATGGATTTTTACCTTAAGGCGACACTGATACACCATAATGGATATTGCGGCGGACCCATAACTTTTCAAGCTAATGAATCTGCCTTTCAGAAAATGAGGTGCGTTTGACATGCAAACACATTCCTCTTTACAAGGTCATCGTCCTGCACGCCCGCCTCATTCATTAAAACAGCCGGAGGAGCGAGGATTATCAATATCAAGCATACATCGCCAATTCAATTCAAAATAAAGCGGGGTGTGATAAAAATGGGCCATTCTTATTAAGATCTCACTGCATTCTATCTTTTCGTTTTCCTTTTTTTTTCCTCCAAGACTATTTTCTCTTTCATGGGAGCGGTAGTCTCTAATTTCTCCTGGGAGCCACAAGCTGCTGCTATCTCAGCTGTGTTTACTAATCTTCCCTCGACACCAATTTCTCAGCCCCACAAAGTTAATACTGGTCCAATGTAAATAGCCTTATCTCATAAACTCTTGTTATCCCCCCACCTTGGCTGCCCGATGTGATACATGGTTAGAAGTCAACACAGAGGGATTAAGTCAGGGAGAAGGGTGGAAAAGGGGAAAAACTTCCTGTGCAGTGAGGTTACCCACCTTAAATAACACAGTGTAAATGTCAACCTGTCTCCAACAAAAGAACACCGCTGTCAGTATACAGTGACAACAATCAGATGAAGAACATGAGTAATACGCT
This sequence comes from Stegastes partitus, assembly GCF_000690725.1. Lineage (NCBI taxonomy): Eukaryota > Metazoa > Chordata > Actinopteri > Pomacentridae > Stegastes > Stegastes partitus. The sequence continues at coordinate 315,948 of NW_007578151.1, read as the reverse complement.
GTTTCTGGTGCACGGCTGAAGGATGAGCGGGTAATAAATTAAACTCAATTTGTCTCCTGGTCCTCAGGAGCGATCGATCGGCGCTCGGAGCCTCTCGCGTCGTCTCGTCATGCGCGGGTTACAGTTACCTGCCTCATTCCACCTGTCCTGGTGTGTTTTCACCGACTGCTATAAATGCCATGGCAGTAAGTTTTAATTAAACCCGAAGGGAAAAGTATTAATTATCTCATCGCCTGCCGTGAATTTGGCTGGTGGCTGCGGGCGGATTCTCACTCGAATGCTGATGATGATGTGGAGGTGAGCGGGGTGTGGTTCTAGGATTAAATGCGGCGTGTATCAAGTTCAGAATTGTATTTGGATAACCACCTGCAGTCAAGGAGGGATTTTAGTGCTACAAATCAAAATTTGATTTACCCTTGCAGGATTTTTCAAAAGGCTACTTAAGTCGATAGTTTCAAAACGGACAGAATGTTCCCTGAGGCCTGCATTCATTTCCTTTCAGATGATGCAACGTATCTGTTTGTATCCCGTCTTGTCATCTTTCCATCTGTTCCTTGTAGCTTATTTCTCTTTGTGTCTACCACATTAACTGCCTCTTCTGCTGTCAAATGTTGTCAGTCTTTTCTTCTGAGCTTGTATAACACTGTTGCCACTACTGAGCATGCAAGGCCTCGCTCGCTCTCTCTCTCCGTCTCCTACAATGAGCACTTAAAGGCATGTTTTTTGTCATGGATTTGTTGAATTCTCATTACCATATCATAGACTGATTGATTGGTTGTACCCGAGGGAGGTCAATTCCTTAATTATACTGCAAGTTTCCAGAGCAGAAGTATTTTAGCAGAGAGAGCCCACTGCAGCCGTGGATATTTCTGCTGAGAAGCTGAAACAGAACTCTTCTCTTTGTCAGATCCCTGTAGGTATTTGTTAATGCAGAGATGGAGGAGCGCCTTATAAACTATGCATGCCATTTCCCTCTGGCAACCACCAGTAGAGAGGATGATGGCAGGAAAATGCTGGTTTCCATTAGTCCTGTGAGGCTGGTTATCATAAAATTATCCTAAGGGTTAGCAGGCAGCAGACAAAACTGGGGTGAGTGCTTCATTAAAGCTGATGCATAATGGACACTGGACATGTAGAAAAGCTGATTTGCACACAGTGTCACTTTTCTGATATTCTGGTCACATCGATACAAACAGAAGTCGCCGCGATTCTCAGACTTAAAGACAATTTAAAAAGAGCCAGAGGCAAACAGCAGCTGCTGATATGGCTCAAAAATAGCTTCTGGTCCTGTGCCCTGTGAACTCTCACTCGCTGTGTTTCAGGGGAAGATTTATAGCAAGCTAAGCTCCTGATCAACCAAAGCATACTAATAGACAGACTAAAATGGCTGTGGTCTGAAAAAGAAAAGCAGCCAGGTACAGAGGAGTACTCACCCTTCAGAAGGTCAGAGCTGGCAGAAGGACTGTACGTCCGGAACAACAGCCAGTCGAAGTCATCCTCCTCCCCCTGGGTGAAGTCGCACAGATTAGGGTCTGAATCCTCTTCGAACGTGCAGCCAGCAGCTACGACGAGGAGAGAAATAAAACAGCCGTCATTAATGGCAGAAAGCAAATCCTTGGTTCACAGTATAAGAAGGCAGATTTACCTCAAAGGACGGAGCAACACCGTCTCCCTGAAATTACATTTCTACCAAAGTGGACTGCGTCATTTACATTTTGACAGAAACATAATTCCATTTTGAAACGTGTTTTCTAGAATGCGACATCGTAGTAAAGTCCAAACAAGGAGGCAGGAAGGGAGGATTAAGGCGACGCGTCTCGTGTGGAATCATTATTGTTTTCACTCACTGACTCCCAAAGTACACGAGGTCACACTTTGGTTGACTTTTTCACAACAAAGACTACTTGCTAGAAGCTTGGTTAGGTTTAGGCGCTAAAACAGCTCGGCTAGGGTTAGAAAAATACCAAAGAGACTCTTCACACATCTATTACACGAGGCAGGTGCGTAGGAGAGGGTCAAGCATATCCAAGAGATTCAAACAGACTCCAGCACACTGTCCAACTTGCAAAGATGCATTTACTGGAACAAAATTTTGATTTGCCTGAAAAAAAGTGTAGCACCGAAATGTTGCACCAGTAAATGCAGACGGTGTGCAGGAGTCTGTTAGGAAAGCATCAGAGTTTGGGTTAAAACATGACCCTTTCACAACACGTTTGAAGCTTTTCTTCCATTTTCTGGGTTTCCAGGGTGATGAGTCCTGCCCCGTCTGAAATATATGTTGGGATGGCTGAAAGGCAGAGACAGTAGAGCAATAAAATAAATGTCAAAGATGTGTTCTTCTCAAAATATTGTTCAGAATGCAGTTTAGTTGCATAGGAAGGCGGATTTTAAGAGGCAGGGCTGGACTGGGACAAATTAAAGAAGAGAATAAGCTAACATGTTGATTATTTTCTAGTTATAATTGTTCTTATCGTCTGATCAACCGTCCAGATGCACCGGTTCATTCACTATCCTGGAAGAAAACCAGAAAATAGCCCCATTTAACCAGAGAATACTGAGTTATTGTTTTAGCGCCACAGCCAACATAAACCAGAGCCTTAGATCATTTTTATTTTGTGACCTGTTTTCTAAATTTCTTTCCAGACTTCTTCCTTTGAAAAAAAAACTAACTGGAAGAGCAGTCACAGAATGGAGAGGTCGTCCTCCCACATTTAATGTGCACTTGAACAAGACACCAGCTTCAGCTGCCAGCCACAACGAAATGCGAACCGAAACCACACCGAGCGGCCCTCTGGCCCTTCAGACCGGAGACGTGACCTCACGTTGCCGTTTACGCGACCGCAGGTCTGATGTGGCTCAGCGTCGGTATGAAAAGCTGGACCGGAGCTGCAGCAATAACTGCGGTGTTATGGATTAACATAATAACCCCGAAAGTAAACACTGAAGGCGAATTGTGGCCGACGGATTTTCCACACTTTCCACAATTGCAGAGATACTTTAATCTGAATGGTAAAACGACTTGCACCGCGTTGCCACAAGGTGACCAAACAATCAAGCAGTGATTCAACTAGAGGAGCTGCACAAACAACCATTTGCAGTAACATTCTCAGTCCAGAGGAACATAAAAAGGCTTTCAACAGTGTCAGTAATGACCAGATACTAGCAGTAACTATTATAATCAGCCTGGTTTGAACAGCGAAATGCAAACTAAAGCTGCAGCGATTAAATGTCAACTTTTAAAGTTTTTGCCAACTGTTTTGATAATACGTTTGAGTCATTGTTAAAGAGAAAAAGTGTAAATTCTCTAAATGTGAATATTTTCTGGTTTCTTTTCTCCTCTTCGACACTAAACTGAACATCTTTGTGGACAAAACAAGACATTTGTCATCTTGGGCTTTGGAAAAACACCTTTTTTTACCATTTTCTAACATTTTATAGACCCAACAACTTATCGATTGTTCGAGAAAATAATCTAAAGATTAATCAACAGAGGAAACAATCACTAGTTGCAGTCCTAATGCCAACTGATTCAATATCACATGTAACTGACACAACCTATAATTACTTTGGACACATACAAAAGTAAACAAAGCAATAATTGCCCCTGCATCTGAGGACAATTACCCCTTCCATAAAGCATGCGCGAACAAGCCGACATATCCTAAAGCCTATTCACAAAGGCATATACAAATAGTAATAACATTTGGGGAAAGCAGACACTCTGGGGAATGTAGTGATTATTATAATACCTCACAACCTGCTATTCCGTGCGCCAAAAAGCTAATTTTTTCGAATTATATTTAATAGCCATGGCTTTAATGGCCCTTGGGTCCTGAATAATGTGCTTCAGCCGTTGCTCCCTGCATCTGTTGCCATATTTCACATTAGTCCATCGGTGTGAGAATTACAGTCTAACGGTGGGCAGTTTGAACAGCTCAGTCATAAGACCAGAGCCTGTGTCAGTAATAATTGGAGCAGGACAGCACGAGACGCGGCATGCTAATGATAGGAATAACCACGAGCAGGTCCTGAAGGTGACCCCCGTGGTCTGCAGCTTTATTGCCGCTCATTCTTTTCTCTAATCTGCCATTAAACAAATGGTCTCAATATGACAGGCTGCAGACAAAAACACAGCCTGCCTCACTGTACTGAGGATTCATAATTCTCATTTTTACTACTGAGGTATCAGATAGCTGCAGTTTAGAGTCATTAACAGGTTACTGCGGCTGCTGGATCGGTTTTACAGGCAAAGTATTTGAAGCATTTGTCATCTTTTTGAGTCATTGTGACAATAACGGATGATATCAAATACTAAAGATTTTTCTTAAATACCTCAGTTTAAAAAAAATTCAACATGTGGAGCTTTGCGGTTGTGATGTGTTAAATAAATTGAACTCTGAAAATAGAATACAATGAGCCCTCTGAACCGAAAAAAAAAAAAAATCATTTATCAGAGCGAACAGCTTTAAAAACAGAAACAATTGTCAGATTTACCACTTTTAAACAGTCCCTGAACTAACCTAATGTGATGTGCCATTTCTTTAGAAAAATCTACACCTAAAAGCATCAATTCGTTCTCACAAAATCCTTTCTTTAACATGTCACATTTACAAAATTGCTTAAAAAAAATTAATGCTCTGCATGAACCAGATTCTTTAAAGACAAATAATTCTGCACTCTGTGGCGCAACTGTGAAGCTTTGAGTGGCTCAGTGGTGACCAGCAGCCACATGATAAAAATTCAGGACCTTTGCAGTTGAACGAGGCTGAACTTCAGGCTGCACGGAGCAGATATGAAAATGAAAGTAGTAAAATATCTACAGCACGGAGAGTCATTTTATTCCTCCTGTACTGGTAACACCTGTAGGAGAAACACTGTACATGTCGATTCCACATTTTTTTCAAATTAAATTTTTGTAAAATAAGAAAATCGACTCACAATTTTTCTGTTTTTGTGGTTTATTAGAACGTTCTTATGCTGCACAAAACACATTCCTGAGTTCTCTCTCCTTCTAGTCGTGGTTGTTCTGTTTCCATAGAGGACTTTATGTGGCACTTTATATGAAACTATTGGGGTTTGGAGGGTTAAAAATGAATCACGCTTCCCAATTACGTGATTTAAACAGGTAAATGTGTGATTAAAAAACACATTTAAGGAGGGTTAAGGCACTGACTGTGAAGGTCACAGCTTTGTGTTCTTTGTTAGATGTCAGTCACTTTTTTTCCCCTAATTTCCTGCCAGGAGCTCCTCTGAAAACTTCACAACAAAGACATAAAAAAGCCCCAAACTATACTTAAAAAGACAGAAAAAAAAAACAACTAAAGCCACTCTCGCAGCCATATGGGACTCTGAACCACATGCTGACATCAGCTAACAAACTTGGGCTCAACTCGGCCAACCAGAGAAAGTGTGTTCAGGCTTAACAGGTTGCGGTTGATCCAAGGCGATGAACTGCAGCACAAACACACACTCAGGGTGCCCTTGCATACAGCCGAGCCATTACATCACCGCCACCTCCAGTGATTACACGATAACACCGGAGCACATCTACCATCTCGGTCTATTGGGTGATAGTAGCCAGCCAACCAGGGAGGGGAGGGAGTCCGCGTTTCTCCCTCTGGGTTTGATTTATTGCCCCGTGCTGGGCTGTTACTGCACAGATCTGCTGCTGAGGCCAGGGGTTAATTGTCCCGCGCTGGGGTCTATTTCTAATAGAACAGCCAGAGATATGGGACCTGACACATCCAAACGCTGGCACTATATTATTCCCCGCTGCTTCGGTAAATGAAGCCTGCAGACTCCTCCCCACAAAAGTCTCATCATCCAGAAGAAGGAAGCCGGGATCCGAGGCCAGCGCTGCGCGGGAATGTCATCTCCTCACAACCCGCTGGGAGAGATCCAACTCATCTATCATGACAAACACACTCCCTCCTCTGCTCCTCCACAGGACCAATGGGTGTGTGAGGTGTCAGTGGTCATTTTTTACCTGAATAATTACAGCATAATTTAGTGCAATGACCAGTGCAAAGTCAGACGCTGCCAAGGTTCTGTAGCCGAGGTGAAGACACGTTTGCTCGCCCTCTTGTCGGCTCACATATGCACGTTTATATATGTGTTTTTACTGTTAATTTGAGCACGCAGATCAAATGTCACCTCGTAGCCTTTGCATATAAACAGTTCCTGGCAACGATACGGTTTAATAGAACAAAGTAATGCAGATCCAGACAAAATGTTTATGATCCTGCTGAGGTTTGCTGTTTGAATCACAATGGAAACGTCTGATGTACCGGAGCTGTCAGCGCTGGAGCTCCAGCCCCAGGATGTAGGGCTTGCAGAATCAGCAACATCTCCTTAAAACTTATCTTTTTCAAGAAGTTTCTCTTTTTTTATTATTGACGCTACACTTTTATCACCTGCGTGTCTTATTTTTGACTTATTTATTAGAGTTTTTTGACTGCTTTTTGTGTCGATTCATATGGATTTTATTTTATATGGACCGCTTCGTCGCAGTCTTCAAATGTTTTATTTCTGGTTCGACTTTGTTCAGCTGATTTATTTGCTCTGGAAATAAATTGTATTATTATCTATTGCTATTAGCCATGCTTCTATGCATTTTGCTATATTTTAGGTGTGTCATTCTTTTTTTTTAAACCTTGGAAAATGGCCCAGGGCTGCAACTAATATTTATTTTAAGTGTCTGTTTTCCCCTCAATTAATCGATTAATTGTTTGGTCTTGGTGAAAATGTGTTGATTAGTGTTTCCCCAATTCAAAGGCAAAGTCCTTAAATGTCTTGTTTTGCCCACAACCCAGAAAGTTTACTGTCAAAGAAGAGAAAACAGAAAATAACTACATTGAAGAAGCTAAAATTAAAGAAAATGGTACCTTATTTAAAAATAAATAGTTGAACTAAGAAGTTGTTGGTATTTAGTTGAATAGTTGACAACTAATCAATTAACCTAATTAACCTGATTTCTTTGATGACTTATTTTCAATCATGAAAAATCAACAGGTTCCAGTTGTGAAAAGGTGTTTAGACATTACTACTTTCTTTTCTTTCTGTCTTACACACTTGTCTGTTATCTGCTTTGTTGAAACACAGCCTGCAGTTCATCCCAGTTTGGCTAAAAATTCCCTGATTTTTTGTGATGTGACTGTTGGTCACAGCGTGATCACTGAAGGCTTTTTATTTGCACCAAAGAACACTGAATTTTTTTGGTGGGTTTCTTTTTTTTTGTCAAATTTTTTCATATTAATTTTTATAGAATTTTCATATTTTTTATATATTTTTTATGTCAAGTGATTTTAATGAAAAATCACAATTTTAAGCTTAGATTTTGTTAAGTTTCCCGACAGAGCCGCACATCACAGGTGATTAACTCAAGCTTAGGTCAAAAGCTAAAAGTCCGGCAGTTCTCTTTGTTTTTACAGTTTCTGGCTCTGACAAATGGTGTAATTTTGGCAATTTCTTCAACAGAACATGCCTTTCAAACCCAGCGGCAGGTTTTGAGGTTCAGAGGGTTAATTGTTTCAGGTCAGGAAGCTCCAGTTTTCAGGTTTGAACACAAGTAGAAAACATGATGAGCGGTGATGAATCAGTCTGCCGCGCTGCCCTTCACTGTTAGCAGGAATCCCAAAGAGGAAACAAGACAGAAGGGCGTGCTGACGATGATGCCGGCGTTGTCGATTCACAGGCTCAAGTGAAAGAGATTTTTGGCACCTCTTGGTTTTCCTTTAACACTAATCTCAGTATTTACTGTGAGTTTACTCTGGATCTCCACAGAACACCAAATAAATCAATACATACTGTAACCTCGCTGACTTTATAGCAAACCAAAATAAGTTCAGATTTACACTGCAGAAGTGAGGAGCCACGCTCTGTCAGAGCATGGACGCAGTAACTCCGCTTTGATTTCATAAGGACATAAAAGAAGGTGGCAACTTGTTTACCAGACACTCCAATTTGCCGCTACATTCCCGGGGATACGTAAAAATGTTCCCTGGATTTATGTGTGCAGTTAATCACGGCTGCAAGTCTCTCTTTGCTTATATCAGTTATTAGTGTCACATGTAGCTGCTCATATTAGATCTTCTATTTGCTTGTATTATCCGCCGCCTTATCTAATTAGAGTGTCGGCTGTGCACAGTGCACGTTGTCAGTCTCTGCTTTTTCCCCTTTATTTGCATGTGTTCTAAGCATAAGGGCCTGAGCTTATTTAAGGTGCCACTGCTTGGATAACTTTTCACTTGAATAATCAGTACAAACAGGAAAACAGAGAGGAATCAGAGTGGAGGCTGAGCCCCGCCTCACGCTGCCATTAGCAGCCCGCAGATATTTCCAGACCACCCTAAATGAAACGCGGACAGCCATCAAAGTGCAATCTTAAAAATGTACACTTTCTCTATTCTGGTATTTCAAAGAAAAATGAATGACATGCTTTTAAAAACAAGAACGCAGCCCTTTGATCTGAAAACGCTGCCGTTAATCTTTTCAGCGGCTCCTGAAAGATTCAGTGCAGCGAGCGGAGCAGAATGAAACAGCGGAGTCCGACACCACAGGGCAGTGTTTGTACAGGTTGTAAATTAGCAGTACTTGTTTGAGCACCAAATTGCCACATCGGCTGCTCACGGAGGTAGTAAAGAGCCGCATGTAGGAAAAGTAGAGCGCAAATGATGTAATTTGTCGGATTTTCATTATGCACATGACTACAAATTCCCTGCTCCTTAACAAAAGCTCATTGGCAGCATTAAACAATGATTATATTCCACCCCGAGGTCCAGGTCACTGTCATCCAGAGTGCAAATAACATGAAAATGCTGAAATATTAATTACGGGCAACATGGGCTGGATAACATCAATCATTTGACATAATTTCAGAAGGAGACTTTGAATGCATTTTTGATTAATCCAGCAAATGAAACACCTGACAAACAAAGGTTTAGCTTCCCAGACACGGATTAAGCCTAATCCTAGACTAAATACTTTTTTTCAGTGGACATCTCTGTTGAATTTTTCCAAGATTAGGCTTAATCCATGTCTGGGAAAACTGCCTGGAAGATTGTTATCACATATTAATGCAAAACTCCAGCATTGCCATGAATCCGTCCTGCTCATTGATGTGCAACGTTCCCCGATGCAACCAGAGTTATCACGGCTTTAAAAAAAAAAAAACGGATCCACAGTAAAAATGGAACAAGGAAATCTCTGGGTGCAGTATTAAATAAGTGGAAAAGCAAATGCAGTAAACATCAAGGAATATAAACAGAATGTGCCATAATGCTCTGTGCCCACTTTAGAAATTGGTGAAGTCGCTTGCAAATGGACCATTGTCAGCAGAGTCCTTTATGAGACACTGAATGAGGCAACACTATAAGTAAGGTAATGTTATTTAGTCTAAATAGGCCAATCGGTGATTGAACTAAAGGCACCAGCCTCTAAAGGATCTTTGTGGCTATTTCCAACCTTATTGGCTTCAGTGTAGAGAGCTTTATACTGCTCACTGTAGACCTGTTCTTTCTGCAAAAAAAAAAAAAAAAACCACTAAGACAGCAGCTTTGGAGTGTGTGTGTGCTTTCTCTAAATTCTAAAACTCATTGAACTCCCTTGGGCTGGGTTACACTTATTTGTTTTACATCCACAAGTTTCATACATAAATTCACACGAATTTCCATGTAAGCAGGTCCCATCGTAGTGAGTGTGTGTGTTACTGTGTTAGTTTTAATACACACCCACAGAACAAACTAGCCACACTGTCAGCACAAAGCTAACATAGCTGATTAAACATTCAAAAGTCCCTCTCAGGTCATTAAACAAACCCAGAAAGAAAAAAAAAAACATTTCTGTGTCAAACTTACATATTTTGAAAATGAAAATGAATCGTTTCTGCCTTAAATGGCTGAGATGCAACATTGCTTACTTCACAATATTGGCATCTATGAAGTCTATGTGCACCGCAAGCACACCAGCTCACTTGCAACTCTGCTCAAACACTAAAACCGCTCTACACGAGGGCAAATTGTAGCGTTGCAGTAATTCAGCCACATGCTCAAGGTGGATTCTGAAGAAGAATAATGAACTCTGCAACCCTGCAAGTTAACAAGTTTGGCGACTTTCGGTTTTGTCACATATGAAGCTGAAGTAGAATAAGAAGTCTGAATAAACAAAGAGATGCTCAGCCGTGGCGATGGCAGCTTATTTCAATCAGAATTTGTCTTCTAATGTTTAAAAAAAAACACCACATGGACATGTTAGCAAAGTCAGAAGCCTGATTTACACCAGAGCGGGACTTTAAAAATGTATTTCAGTGACTGTAAATAACTGATTTTTTTTTTGGATGAGAAACTTGATATCACTTTTGTATTTGTGCATTAAATATAAAGCTCCATGCTGCAGGCAGTTAGCTTAGAACTAAACATAAAGACAAACAGCTAGCATGGCTCTATTTACCCAGAAATCTGTGCAAAAAGGATTTGAGGACTCAACTAAGGACCAAGACGCGAGTCAAGAAAGAGTCAGACATACACAGTATCCCAAAACAACACAACTTGTCTTTTCTACCCTTCAGATTTGACATGTTGTGTGTTTGATTTAGAGGTGACACAACGTGTTGCCTTTGGATGGAGCCAGGCTGGATTTTTATTCAGTCGTTATTTCAGTCTGGCCGAGATATCCTGGTTCTGGCTGTAATCTTTTATGTCACCGACGAATATGAGAGTGGTATCGATCTTCTTGTGTAACCCTCTGCAAGAACATATTCTTTGAACACAACTTTATGAAAAAATAAAAATAAAAAAAGGAAAATATGATCCAAGTTTTGAGGGGGGGGGATGCAATTATCCGTATATTTCTTGAAATTTTTAGGATTTTCTTTCTTTGGCTGCTGTTCAGTGTCTGGCATCGCACATGGCAAGTTTAATATCCTGTCACCGTGAATAAATAAATAAATAAATCACACAAAGTGTTGACAAGAGTGATGAGCGCACACAGCTGTTTATTCATGTGGCCCTGAAAATAAAATCCTCTGGTTCTTATTGTCTGATCAAAATCAACAGAAAAGTCACAGACAGTCACAGCCAATTTCAAAAACACTTAGGTCTAGTCTCTCGGGTTTTTTGTTGTTTTTTTTTCACACACACAAAAAAAAAAAAAATAGGATGGCGTGCGCCCCCAGAAACTATTCACATGCTTTGCCTTAATGTCAACTCCAACCTATGCCCTTAATTATCTAGCAGTCAGGACGGGTAATGAATGCCAGAACCTGTCAAGTCAGCCGGGAAATGCAGTCTGATAATGAGGCATGGATGCTTGTCGTATCGCCGTCAACAAATGGAGAAGCAAACCATGGCGGCGAAGAGAGAGCCCACACCTGAGAGCTACTTCCACTCCACACACAGGAAAGTCTGAATCTGGGGTGAGTGTGTGTGCGGCTGGTGGGGGATCCAGGTGGGAAAGGGTGAGTAATACTAGAAGCAGTTAGGGGGAGGAGAGTGGCTGATTTGCATTGCAGCGAGTGTGGCCCTATGCATCAGCAGGGGACAGGTATATTTATTCTCTACAGAGGCTCTCCTCCCCAGCACTCCCCTGGCTGCCTCTGAAAGCCATCCATCCCCACACCTGAATACGCAATGAAATCATCTCTCCGGCTCCGTGGGCATTAATAACTCAACCCTGGTGGCTGGATGGGCCCGGTCACACAGACACGGACGGGGGAGCGGATTGAGAAAGGAGGGGAAAAAAAAAATAAAAATGGGGGGTTGGAAGATGGTGAACAAGTACCGCAGAGGTGCTGAGCTTCAGGGTAGACTTCACTGAAATATGCTGCATATCCACGGAGCATCTGGAGGACGAGGAGGAGGGCAAAATAAGAGACTTGACGGAAATGGCTGAGGTGGAGACGAGGAGGGGCTGAACCTCATGGTTTTAAAAAAGCAAGACCCTCCCTGCATTCATAATATTTCCCTCAGACCCTCCCATTTACTTATAGACGCAGCATTTTAAAGTGATACGACACTAATGGGATGGAGCAACTGCACAAAGACTGTAAGCTGGTGTATTTAACTAGACTGAAAATTTGGGCAAGAAAACATACTGGAAATCTAATTTTACTGATTTTGGTAAACTATTTAAGGTACAAACAAGATTTTGATAGGTAGGATTGATATAATAAACAATAATGTGGGTAATTGTGTCACCTTAATATTGTGTGTAATTTAAACCTAAATTTCTGCGTTGGTTAATTTAAACCTAAATTCAAGTAGAGGTAACTTAATAAAATTGGCTTGAAAGTATGTGAAGTTAAGGCGCTGACCATGCTGCCCCTATGTTAGCCTGCAAAAACAAAACAACAAACAAAAAACAAACTGTAGACTGTAGAGAAAAAAACAATTTCCCCAAAATCAGTGCATTTTGTTTCATGAGGAGTTTTCCAAATTCAAAAAGATAGATGCAAACGGCTGTTTTGTTGGCATCTTTTATGAGCCCAAACATTATTTTAGCTTATTGCATATTCAATTGGTGATAAATGTGTTGAGTAAAGAGAAACTGCAGCAGAGAAATGCCCAATTAGATCATTTACAAGATTATGTCCTGCTCAGCCTGTACACTGAGGAGCCATAACATTAAAACCACCTGCTGCATGTTGTGTTAATATGTGAGCTTGGTTTCTCACGGATGTTCAATCAGATTGGTATCTGGGGAGATCAGAGGTCAGGTCAACACTTGTCATGTTCTCATTTCTGCACATCGAAATTACACGCTAAGAAGTGAAAATAATCCCTCTACAACATTGCTTACTTTGGACTACACAGGTCTATAAAGTCACTCCCTCTTATTTATCGCCCCAGAAATTGGTGTTGCAGCTCGAGCACACCATGAGTCTTGAGCTACGTAATGTAAAGTTGTTATAATATTCAATATTCAAGAAGACTAGCCATAGCATGTTGGAGCTGCACACTAATTCTAAATGATGTGAAAGAAAGAAAGAAAGAAAGAAAGAAAGAAAGAAAGAAAGAAAGAAAGAAAGAAAGAAAGAAAGAAAGAAAGAAAGAAAGAATGTAGTGGAGAAAGGAGCATATAGAAAAGGGGATTTCTGAGTTGTATGCAGTGTTGAAAGGATGTGTCTTTATGGATTTCTTGAATATGGAGAGTGAGGAGGATTCTGGCTTTCTGGCTCTTCAGGTTTGTTGAATATGAAAACCAAGAAGTTTGGATTTGAGTTTTTGAGCCTGTCATCAGCACACTGCAGATTTAAGGTCCGGCCGTGGTGCAGACTGCTTATTAAGCTCATGATATGTCATTTAGCATATAAAAAACACCACATGGACATGTTGATAAGGGGAAAAAAACTTCACCAAAGTGGGTCTTTAACACTTTTCAATGCACTAAACTACAGCAAAACTCAAGTTCTGATTTCTGTTGAGATGCACAGTAAAAAAAAGACATGACATTCAATCAGTTATAACAATGACCTGCTTCATTTCTTGACATAATGCTTATATTTGAGCAGAACAAGCCTCTGCTACAAAGGCACAGTTGTCTTCACATTGCAAAATGCCCTTTAAGACCTGCAGCAAACACAAAATTCATCATTTTGATAAAATAAAGTCCAACTCTGGGTCGAGATAAAGCTAAAACATCCTACACGTCTCCCTCCTCCTCTTCTCTGATAATTTCCATACGGTCCCTGTAGACTCAAGATGAACCAAAGTAACACAAGTCAAGAACATTTTCCCTTTTCATCTTCTGAGGATGAACAATAACACAAAGGCTTCCTACAGCTGTATTCGCGCTGAATCCTAAGATACCAGTCAGCTGCAATTCATCTTGAAATTAATTTTGCCTTCACTTTAAAAGACTGGTACAATATTTCATCCTCGACGGTGGGTTGATGATAAAAGTACCTCACACGTCAGTAGAATAAGAGTCAAAAAACATTATTCTTCCAATATCGGCTTTTTCTGTGCTATTCTGAGGGCAACAAGAAAAAAAACAAGGACATGGAGACAAAAGCAGCTTGAGCTTGTTGTCTCTCGTTTCTCCTTTTCAGAGAAAACAAGAAAGCATCAATTATTCCACTTCGCAGTTCCTGCGGGTTTAGTGTGTGTGGGGGGGAGAAGAAATCTCACTCACACTGAAGATAAAATGTTGGTTTTAATTATCATGCAGATTTTTTTTCAGAATGCTCTATTTTGAGGTAATGTGTTGCTCAGGTAAGATCGCAGTTTCCCACATGTTCCTCTCCGCAGAAGGTAAAATGTGGGAAGAAAGCAGATAGACAGCCAAGCAAAAAATCTAAAGACCTATAAAATAAATCAAGTTTAATTAGCAGAGTAGAAAGTCTCTCATGTCTGATGGCTCCCGCTCCAACATCTGCTTCGTTTTAGGCTCCAGTTTCGCGGCTTTCGATTTGATAGGTTCGAGAGCCGATGTGCAGATGTAAGTTCAAAGCGGGGGGGAATAATAACGGCGGGTGTACTGAAGGAGGTCCTCGACATGGTGAAGGACCACAAGACATGTGTTGCTTTCAGCCAATGACGGGATATGAAACAACCGCAGCTCTTATAAAATGTAGAGAACACGTAGTGGCAACTGGCAATTTACCAATCAGCTAAACACTGCTTGTTTTGATACAACACAAACCAGAAGTCCCTTTTATTTACCGGTGGTTGTTTATTCTTGATTATGTCAGAAAATTGATCAACAACAAATGTGATAAATGAATTAACTATTACCGGTTTAAGCAAATGTGACCAGAAACATGTTTGTGCTTCTTGGCTGGTTTGTTTCGCTGCACTGTGAATTCCTTTAAGGCTAGAATTCAAAGGACGAAACAGAAAATGAACTAATAGAACTGAAACTATTAGTCCATGAATTCAGGGACAGAAAATTCTTCTGCAAGTATTTTAAGTAATCATTTAAGCAAAACTGTCAAATATTTGCTTCTCAAATCTGAGGATACTACGATTTTCTTTGTCACACATCATAATAAAATAATTATTAGGACACTTCAAGGCATCACTTTGGTCTAAGGGGGGATTATAATGGGTTGCTATTTTGTTGATATAATGATTAATCAAAAGCATCTCTTAGAACTTGCGGCAGGCATTTAGAGGATTTCGGCTGTCTCTGCGTCTTCATGTAACCCAGACTGACTCCGCGATTGCGAGACTCTGGAGGAATGTCATTATGCTAACATGTCTCCTCCTCTTCCTCCCGCTCTTTTCCTTGCATCGCAGCTCCCAGCCAGGATGCAAGGAAGACACTTGAGGACGAAGCAGCCAAAGTTACCCAGTTACTCATGACGTGCTGCACAGCTGTATCGCCTGTCAAATCAAATCGACGCCATGACGGAGCAGCATCTGTGCCACTTGATAAAAGACGTATCGTACACCTGTATAAGCTCCTCCAGAAGCCTCCTCCCTCCATGAGGTGCATCAACTTATTGGAAGATCCACCATGATGGCTGGCAGTGGACAGATTTCGGGTCACAGGAGGAATGAGGGTAAGATAATAAAAGCACTACTTGTTCTTAACTCTGGTTTGGGCTCGTTTGCTTGCTGTTGGATGAAATGACGCCTCCCTGATGGTGTTGGCACGACAGAACAATCTAAACATCTTAACGAGGATAGAATTTCTGCACACTACTGTACACGATAGACATTTTTCACTATTTACTGATATCTTGTAGATGTACTTGACTTAGTTTTTCCTGAATAATGAAAGTATTACTGGTTGCAGGTCTGTTATGTTTCCTTTGGCAGCACAAAACAAATAAATTGAAGATGCGATCACATTATTTCTACCATTTTATCAAATTTTACAGGCTAAGATTGATTCAACACGCAGCCAACACACGGATGAACTTTTGTTCGGAGCAGCTTTTCCGCTAATACTGTATGAATATGATGTATAAGGAAATCTTATAGTTACTTTGCAAGGTGGATTCTCACAAGATCACAAGAATTCATCTCAGCAGGTTCCAAGCTTTGCGCCTCCGGCCGATCCACGGTTAGTCAGATCAGTCGGCGTCCCATGAGGAACCACTGGCTGCTGCGAACATGTTTTACTCTAGGTGTGAGTTGACAGACAGGCGGTTCATCCAATCACCTGTCCAGGATTATATTTTTGTAAGCGCCTGCCTTTTTCCAAACAGTTTCCCAGCTCGACTTCTCACGTGGTTGTTTTTGTCTATTTTGTGTTTAAAGATGATCCGCAGAGAGCAAACACATTTTTATTTACTTGCCAGGGTTTTTTTTTTTTTTTTCTAGCTATATTTGAGTCAGTGCCACCAGTGTCAATATGTAGCAAGTGTTTCTGATGTCATTCCAAATCTTATTTTATTTCTGGTAAATAAGCTACAGTAACACATGTGAACGCAGTAATTATTGCAGCCTGATCCAACATATTTACTGTGGAGAAAAAAAAAACAACAGCATGATTTCATACAACTGGGAGATAAATTTTAACCTGTGACACACCTCACTTGTGAGATAAGTGATGCTTTTAATTTAGATACTAATACCACATGACCCAATCATAATGATTCATAATCCATTTTAGCATCATGAATCATATTATCGCAATCTCTTCATCGTGTAATTTAAACGTGCTTAAGAGGTGATTATGATGTGTCAACCAAACACACGCATTTACTCGTTAATACTGTAAAGCGTCCTGTAAGTCCTCAGGAGAACCCTGTCTCCCAAAAATTAAGTCCCTGTGCATGTGAGCTGCATTCTTATTGACATTTTGAAAGACACATATTTTCTCAACAAAAGGGAAGAAGATGATGATGGAGCAGGAGAAGCTTTCGGTTTGAAAGAGCTACGGAGGAGTTTCTGCATCTGTGAGTATGCAAATGTCCACATGATGTAAACGTTGTCTTCTCCCCAAGTCTGCGACGACACGACAAGGGCAATAAGTATGCATGCTGGGCTGTTGCGTGAGTCATCCAGGCAAACCAAAAAAAGTGGTATAATAACGACACGTACGGGTGTCTGCGGCTGTTCTTGTGCGTGTCCACGCTGGAGTAGAAGAAAAGCTTTCGGCCATTGTTATATTTTCAGAGCGTACAAAGGCCTGAAAGGGTCCACATGATGCACATTTCGTCATCTCAAGTCAGCAAGAGTCCACGCAGACCCTCAAGATCCCTGTGTAGAAGAAACAGAAGTTCTACAGCAACAACCGCGTGTCTACAGGTGTCCGCAGATGTTGCTTTTCATGTTCACACTGGAGCATAATCAAAGCTTTAGGCTATTGTTATCATTTATGAGTATAGAAAGGTCTGAAAGGGTCCAAGTGATGTTGCATTTCATCATCTTCCCAAGTCTGCTAGACCCTTAAGATTCCTACAAACTAGAAAAGTAGTGCTGTAGGAACTACGCATCCAGGGGGGTCTGCAACTGTCCACCTGCAAAGTAGTACAATCAGGTTTTGTTTTTTCTTGCCGTTCTTTTAAGGCTTAGGCACCCAAGGGTTTATGAAAATAGCAGGTTAAATCCTGACCCTTTCACAACACGTTTGAAGGTTCTCCTCCATTTTCTGGGTTACCATGGTGACAAGTTTCACTGCATCTTATACATGTTTGGTTGGCTGAAAAGGAGCAACGGTAATTCACTTAAATAAATGACACAGATATGCTGATTTGAAATGTAGTCACGATTCATCACCAACAAACTTAATCCAGCAGAAAATGTGTTTTCCTCGTAACGTAACTGAGAACGTGGTTTAGTTGTGTAAGAACGTCGTGTTGAGGATGATGGGCCTTGCAGTAGAATATACGCCCAACTGAAGTGTTAAACGACGCAGACTTGAAACTCTCCACCTGCTCATCCTTCCCGTCTGTTGTCATAAGAACAGAATAGCTAAAGTAAATATTTGATTTATTCCTTGGCTGAGCGGCTACAGTCAGAAAACCACTTCCGGGTTCAGAGATGGGTCGTTCCTGTGTGATTTCTATCAAAACCGCCCGCAGTGCCGGAGCGCTCAAAAGGACAGCCGAGGGTTCATGCACAGGTCACGAGTACAGCATCTGAATTTAATGCCCACACTTATTTTGAGTAAACATACAATCTCCCACACAAACATAAAGTACACCCACTTCAACTGACCTCCGTCAATTGCGTGCAACCCCGGACCAGCTAAGTCCATTTGACTGTGTGTCCTCCTCAAATCGCCTGTAGCGTCTCGACTCGCTAGGATGGAAAAAAAAAAAAAACACTGGTGTCTATCAGCTCTGCGAAACCACATACCCCGTAGCAGCTTCACCGCTCTGCTGCCTGTCAATTCCACTAACACAAAGGCAGCCAATTGCTGTCTCCACAACCTGCAGCCTTTCAATTCCACTAACCCACATATAGGATCACATGAAGGGAGGGGAGCGGGAGAGAGCATTTCAGTTCACTATGCCTTTTCTTTTCATCTCAGTGTTTCTCAATCCATTGTTCTTGTCTGTTGTGCATTTAGCATAAGACGTGTGCTCTTTCTTTCCTTTCTTGACATCAATGAAAATGAGACAAAGGACAGATAATTTTACCCTTTTCTCAGGGTAAAATCCTTTTCTGCTACAGATGTTAAAAGAGCTCTAATGTTTTGTAAAAGCCAAGTCTTTTCACTGCCTGGGGATCCTTTCTGAAATGCCAGGAAAAATCAAATGCAGTCATACTATTCAAAATGTTGCTTCACAACAAAAGAAAAGAAATGGAGCCGTAAACTTTGAGAACTCGCCAGGATACCTGCACATCACACATCAAAAAAGATCAGAAAGTTATCTGTAATCTTCCATTCTTTGGTAAATATACCTTTAAGTGATTCATGCGCGAGACAAATTCGCAGTTTGTAGCTCCGACAGCCGGGACTTATTGGCAGAGATGGAAAGGCTTGTAAAAATGTTTTCCTGAGGCGAAACAGTTCAACGTTTTGGTAATTAATCCCTGATCTAGTCTACTCACCTGAGAGATCTCAACTTTATGGGCTGGTTTCTAAAGTGTTGCTGTGAGCACTAAAGAAAAAGTAAGGTCACGACAAGCTGTGCTCTGTTTACGACACCACAGACGCACATAATTGATACAGTGAACTAGTCTCGTATGCTGGTGTTGGTTGATGCAAAAATACTACGGTTCTTGTAACACACAGAGAACACCACAGGGAATCTGCATGTGATTCCCCCAAAGTGTTAATGTGTTCATTAGTTAACTACAGTGTAGAGCTGTCCCCTGAATGAAAATATTTCTCACTACATAAGAATAAAAATTTGGTTGAAAATTTTCCAAGTTGGTGAAAAAAAGATGCTAAACAGGGAGTATTTGTCGAGAGTCTGGCACCATCCTTTATTACTTTTCCTGAGCTTATCTGAGGTCAGAGCATTCAGCAGGTTCTGGGTCAACCTCTGGGTCTCCTCCTAGCAGGACATCTCTGGGAAATTTCTAAAGGAAGGAGCCCAGGAGGCATCGCAATAAAAAATCGAGAGCCTTCTGACTCGTCTCCCTTTTTACCACTACGGTCTGGTACAACTTGCTGATGCTGCTTCAATACGTCTGTCCACCTCATGCTTCGAGATTTCCAGGAGAGAACTGTGGCCTCTGATTTGGAGGTGCTGACTCTAATCCCGGCCGCAAACCACCCCAATGTGTGCTGAAGGTCTTAGTCTGATGAAGCCAACAGAACGTTGTCATCTGCAAAAAAGCAGGGGTGCAACTCCCAAATTAGACACCCTCTTCACCTCGGCTATACCTTGAGGTCTCATCCATGAATGTCGAACAGGATCGGAGACAAGAGGCAACCCAACACACATCAGACAAGGACAAGATGCTTGTAGCAAAGGCACCCCATATGCCTGCAGTACCTCGAACAAGTTTTCCCAAGGGACACTGTTGTAAGCCATCTCTAAGTCCACAAAGCAAGCAAGGACTGGATGACCAATAACTCCCATAACTCCCTTAGAAACTCCAGAAGGGTACAAAGTTGTTGCAATGCTTCGTTGCTAGGACAGAATCCACATGGCTCCAACCACCTCCTGAATCTGAGGTTCTACAATCGGTCGAAGCCGAAGAGTCAAAAGGTAATCAACTGTATCAGCACTGTTTATATGATTTGATCACATATGATTTATAATAGTACATCTGATTGGTGCCCAAACATGTAACAACACCTTTTTAAACTAAGACCTGCCCACTGTAAATCAAACATTTAATCTTAATCTGTGAAAGGTTTAACAAGACCCGTCTTAAACCACAGTTAAGCTCCTCTAATGATAACTGACAACAACCAGAGTGAATCTATCATATCAATGAAAGAAAGAAATCCGTATGACCGTAAACAGTGTCACTAAATTCCTACAAAGTGTTGTTTCTTGAGTCTAAAACATGCAGCTAATTAATTAGACTACAAACTTCTTAAGTTTGTTATTGGCTGAATGGTATTTAAACACGTCTGGAGAGCGACTCCACAGCCATCCTCCCATTTCTGTCTGACATTTTAAGGGATTATAAGCAAAGACGGGTAGTGCCACCTGTGCCACTGGTGCACAGAGGGGGAGCTAAGAAGTCATTTAAATCTACTTAAAAAAGAAGCTAAGTATTTGTGCGGGGAGAAGGATGTGAGTGAGCTGTGCAACTAATTTGCAGAGCAATGCAGAAGGCAGTGCGAGGGGAGTCGGTGCCTGGCACAGGTCTTAATGGTAACATGCAGGTGCATCAAAATCTATACTCATCAAACACTAATGCAAAGATATGATGAACTGTCAGTGCCATTTTCCCGCTGGGGCACAAGGTGAGAAAATAAAGTTTAGATTTTAGAGGTTTACGCCCAAATGATGTGCAGTTTACTCTGCAGCGCACTGTCTCAGTTTTATCTAAATGTTCCTACAGCCGTCATCCATTGCATGTACACTACATTCCAGTAACAATCCCACAGTACAATGCATCATTTTATAGATGTGATATTAACACAAAATAACACAGATGCAAAAATAATATATATATATATATATATATATATATACAAATTCAGTCTTCACTAGAGTCTAAAATGATTCATGCCCATGTCAAATTTGGATTTATTTAGGTGAAGAAAAACACTCTGACATTCATTGTTAGTATTTATATTCTTTCTCAGTAATTGTTATTGACAAAACCTTTATTTGCCACCACATCAAACAGTTCTTGTATTTGCTATGCCTGCAGGTCTTTGAGGTTGGAGGTTTCCTGGCCATCAAACTCGTCCTCAGTTCCTCCACAGATTCTTGATTATGTTCAGGTCTCCAACAAGCTGATATTGTTTCTTGTTAACAATTTCTTCCCCACTTTGGCTCTATGTTTCACATTATTGTCTTGTCGGAAGCTCCAGTGCTGCCTAAGGATACGTTTTTTTCTGCAGAACGCCTGATATTTTTCTCCATAATCTTGATGCCGCTCTGTTTTCACATGATGCCATCTATTCTGACAATGTTATCCAGCCTATCGGCTAAAAAAACAGCCCCAAAGCATCACATTTCCGCCACCGTGTTTGACCGTGTTGATGGTGTTCTTGGACTTGAATGCTTCCTCTTTCTTTCTCCTAATAAAAGCCACATTCCTGTGTGAAAACAACTCCATTTTAATCTGATCCGACGGCAGGACTGATGACCAGAAGCTCTCTGTTTTGTCCAGCTTAGCTTTTGTGTGTCTGTCTTGGAGAAGTGGAGTCCTCCTTGGTCTGTGTTCATGAAGTCCAGCCTTGTCCAGTGTCTGCTGGAGTGTCTAATTGAGATGTTGCTACTATAATTGCTCAGATTCATCAGGATGCTCTATTCTCTTGACCTCTCATACTATCATTTTTGCCAGTGGAAGTCACTTTTGGCCTCCGACTGCACCCTTTGACAGAGCGAAACTCCTCATACTTTTTGATTACACTTTGCGTTGTTGTCACTAGTGCTTGAAAACACTTGAATATAACTGTATGGCCTTTCCCCGTCTTGTAAGCAGCCACTAAATGCAGCTCTCTCGCTCAGTGATTGTTTACTCAGCTCTTTGGTTTGAGCCGTGACTTAGAATTGACTAGTAACTGACTAGAGAACAACAGCATTAGCTGTTCTCAGTTTATAGCGTAGTAGAACGCTCTAGAACATGGTAGATATTACCAGGACCAAAGCTGCATTTTTTTTAAAATTAGCAACAGTTTGAATAATTTTGGGCATGTCAATTTTACTGAAACTATTAAAAACATTAATTAACAATCATTACTAATTACCACAGTGCCATTTAATGTAATTTAATAATGCCATTTCCAGCCAGAAGACGCCATTCTGTCAAATAAATACTACAAATCAAAATTTGGCATGGGTGTGAATAATTTGAGTGAGCTGCTTTAATTCCTGTAAAAATAGACAACCTGGTACTCCAGATGGCTCTGTGCACTCAGCTAACCGTCCTATGGGGAACCGTCTGAACAGCAAAGCCAATCTGAATGACAACAATGTCAACAAGCACAGCACTGAAAACAAAAGA
Source organism: Stegastes partitus (assembly GCF_000690725.1). Lineage (NCBI taxonomy): Eukaryota > Metazoa > Chordata > Actinopteri > Pomacentridae > Stegastes > Stegastes partitus. The sequence continues at coordinate 293,467 of NW_007578151.1, read as the reverse complement.
AAATCTGAACAACCAAATGCTTTGGCTGGGGGCAAAAAGTCAAACTCCACTAAAGACACATGCTGTTTCACCTTTTAACAGCTTCCTCCTCTCCTTCCAGCCTCCACCTGCTCTGCGAAGCCTTTCCGGGCTACCACCCAGCCAGCCGTCAATGCCCACCTGATCGTCCCCTCGTATCCGGGCAGCTCAGGCGAGCACATGCTCCTTTGGCCTGCTGTGGACCGGCTTCCTGGTGCAGCTGCCACCTGCCCATTCGTGTGGTGTTTTGCATCAATCTCATCGCAGCTGGAGCCAAGTGGCCGGTCCAGTGCGAGCTCATATATGCATGCCTGAGAGTCTGCACGAGCGCCTCTGGTCTGTAAGCATTCATTTATATGTGTGATGTACGCTGCAGCGGAGACGCGAGGCAGGCAGGCCGTCACTCACGCAAAGATGGACGTGGAAAGAAATGGGAAAAGACATCCAGCGATCACACATGAGGATGTGCTTTCACACTCAATCCAGATAGAGATGGCCAAAGAGACGCCGAATAAACCCCATTCCTGACTGTCTTTACTGCAATGCCAAAGCCTCTCTGTAAAGAAGTGATCAAACACATCAGGTCTAGGAGTGTTGTGTTGAATGTTCAACCATCTAACCTGCCCTCAGCTGGCACTCCCACCCTGGACTGTTTATGTCTGAAAGATCCAGCCTGAATGACTAGACGTTGTTAGTTCAGCTGGTCCTTGAAGAAGACGTGGAATGTGTAAAAATCAGAGCGAACGTCACCATTGGCCACCTAGCAGCTCATGTTCCACATTCATCTGTGTGTTTTTTTTTTTTTTTTTAGGGGGAGGGCATGATGACTTCCAGATATGTGATGAGAGAAACAGCAGAATAAAGCCGGGGCTGGGGTTGTTTTTATGTCACACTGTGTATTTTCAAACATAATAAAGAAGCGTGTATGAGCGCTCTCTTGGGGACTAATCAGTGGGATTCTGACAGAGCTGTCGACGCTTTGTGACAGCAGGAAGCCGAGGAGGGGAAGGCTCGGGGTGCAAAGAGTTAGCTGGCTGGGTGCGTTAGCGATGAGATGAGGACAAGACCATGTTCCAGCCATGTTAGGCCAAGTGAAGACGGCAGGAACAAAAAGCCTTGTTTAAAATGATTAGCCATGCTTCAGTCACAGCACTTTGAAGACAGACTCAAAGCTCTCTCAGTGGAAAAACACCATTTGGAGCAAATCTACATTTTCATTCTGTCCCCCTGCAGTCGGGAGTCATAGATATGAGACCAAAAACTCATGAATACAGACGGATCGCACCTGGAGCTGCAGAGAAAATGAAAATATCTCAGTGCCTTATCATAAAGAAAATGGACTTCAATCAACCAAATGCCATTTATGTCAAAGTTTTATAACATCTAAAATAAAGGAATCAAACTGTAATTGCAATATTTGCTTTTTTTATTAACATTCTGAACCCATTCAAAAACCATTGGCAGTTTACAAACGCATTTTATCTTCACAAAAAATCTGCAAAATTACTCCATTTATCAGAGCCAGAACATATGAAGAGAAGAGAAAGAGTCATCAGATTTTCAACATTGCAACGTTTCTTCAACAACCAGAAAACTAAACCAAATTAGAATCATTATTTTGGATCTAAATGTCTTTATTCCACATGTCTCATTTAAAAACGTGCCCAGAAATAAATCAATGGCTCGGACTAGATTCTGTGAAAATAAAACAAATAAATTGTGCATTAGTCAGTGCAACCAAGAAACTATAACTGACTCAGCTGCCAACAGACGTGACTCTCAGATGAACTGCAGGCTGTGTTTATACAGCGCAGGTAGGAGACGAGCATGGAAATAAATTAAAAATGCATGTTGTAAATTATATCTATATTACTGACAGTCACCGTGTTTTTCCTGTATTAGTACCACCTGTGAGCACTTGAGGGGAAAATGTTTGTTCTTTTAATATTTACATATAACTAAAGATAATTCTGAGTTCTCTGTTCTTGTAGCCGTGGTTCTACAGATTCCATAGAGGTGCAGGACTGTAAATAACAGTGAAAAAAAAAAGGTGCTTACAGTGAGCGAAAGATGTGACAGGAGCAAAAGTATGGGCCAAAACCTGCCTGGGGTTCAGAGGGTTAACATGCTGCGAATAAAAATCTAAAAACTAAGTGCTACAGTGTGAGCTAGAGGGTGAAAGAGACAAAGATCACAGGGAGTGAGGTCTGTTGGATCTCGGCCAACCAGTAGGGGACAGTATTTGAGGTGAGAAGTCCTGGGGGGAACAGAGAAAGGGAAGGCTGCCAAGAGTCGCTGCTAGAAAGCTAATTAAACTATTGGTCCATTGTGAGGAAGGTGAGGGTTGAAGAATGGGCTCAGGCTCACCCCAGGAAGCAACTCTGTGGCTTCTGAGTGGCCGCAATCTCCGAGGTAAATTTTCCACTGAGTCATACAAAAAGGCCAGCGATGACGCCGCTCTGTCTTTCTGCTGATCGACTGTTCTTTCTCTTACCCTGCGAAGTTCCGAATGAGCCTTCACCAAGAAAAAAAAAAGCAATTCCAGGAATCCCTCCGCAGCTTCAATCACCGTGCTCTGTGTGAGCCGTGATGAGTTCCTCATGTGTGCACAGACATTAAAGAGGACAACACAATGCGCGGCAACACAATAAATTCTGCACAAAATCTGCGGCCATGCTTTCGGCGCACCGACAGCAAGCTGGGCTGTGTGTAGCAGGCATGTGTGCTTTTACACTCTTTATTGGACTGTGAAAGTGGGAGCGTCTACTACCGACTCTGAATGACAGCAGCAGCTGTCTGGCTTTGAAGTGGTGACACAAGAGGCTGGAGATGAAATGAGTCGATGACTTGGCTACTTCTATTAAGCATTTTACTAGACGGTATTTAAATATATGTACAAGGCATTGAAAAACTCATCCAGACTTTAAATAGTCAGATCTACAGGTAGGAGCTCAGAATGTTTGTCAGGCCTTTCTGCAAAAAACATCAAATTCACACTCTCCAAACACAGAGAAAAGGTCCCTCTGAGGCCCGGAGTCCCTTTGCACTCCACTTTCTTGCAATTTGCTGTAATTCTGCAGCTGAAGACAACTTCTGAGATCCAAGAAAAATTCTAAGAAATCTGCAGAATAAGGACATTCTCTGGGCATATGTGCAGGGCTGGTGCTGGAGGATGGTGAGCGAGGGGTTCATTTGTTATATATGGCTGCTGGCCAAAAGCATAAGGGCCGTGCACATTAATGTGGGCTCTGAGTGCACATCCACATTCTTCAAAAACATTTTTCTTCTTAAACTGAATGTGGGAGCTAAAGTGGTCTAACATTGTGCGTGACTCTTGAATGAAAAGGAAGGGCACCGCTTGCAGTTTGTCATTGATCGATATTCGCCGTTTCTGTTTAATTCAGTGCACACGGTAGGCGATGTATAGCACTGCATTGAAACATCTTTTGTCTGTCAAACTGCATAATCTCCCAAACGCCTAACCTCACAAAACACGAACCTGTTGTCATGCACACAAGCTCCATGATGTGTATTATTAGCAACGCAGCAACAAACATTTCTTAGATATTCCATGCCGACAGCAAACTCCCTTATTATCTGTGGTAATGTTCAGGGTTACACTCTGCATTAACAAAGCCAGAGCAAGAGCATGCAGAGCCTTTGGATGTTTCTGCATCCTGCTGTATCTCAATTTTGCCCCGGTCGGCCAGCCTCGCTGATGGGAGACCCCACTGGCTACTTCCATCTCCCCCTCACGTATTCAGCCGCAGTTGCACAGATACTTTATTACTGCCACGCTAACAGTGTTGGTGGTAATTGTTTTGGTACAGCACAGTCGCTCAGTTCCAGTGCAAAAAAGCAACAGAGACAAACAAGCATACGGACACCGCCAGCCATTACTGCAAGAAACACCAAAGGAAACACACGAGAGTGAGTCTGTGGGACCCATACGGAGGGAACCGGAGGTTTGTAGCCACAGATGGCTGTGAGCTCAGACTAACCAAGAACTGAGTGGAAAAGACTGGGAGGGCTACAGCTGTAAAGCAATTTGGCTTCTACGCCGAGAGAAGACTGGATGTTTTATCAGCGCTGGATTCACATCATTTGCAACAGAAGTTTCCACTTAACATGCAGTGATAAAGCACCAGCTTATGCATGTGAGATACATCTTTACTTAGCAATTTATCTGTATGGATCTATTTTTCATTTTGCTGCTTAAATTCATCCAAGATGACCCAGTTCTCTAAGTGCTCAGAATTCTCTTTTGAGTGTCGACAGCCAGAGACATCAAACATAAAATGAAATGCCCATCAAATATGTAGCATCATCCAAATCACAGAATTATATGACTGACTGCTCGGCTATTTATCTACCAAAGCCAATCATTTGAAATAGCACTTGTTTTACATCTTTTACTTTTTGTTTTATTGCCACAAAATAAAACGTGAGCAAAATTGTGCATTTTTCTTGGTGTAGTCAGACGCTTTGTGCTTGGGAAAAAAATTAGCCGATCAAAATGTGCCATTTTGTTCCAAAAATGTACGTTTTCAAAGGCCAACTGTGTTTCTGAGAGAAAAAAATTAATCAACTCCCTTTGCCACATCTCGGCTTAAGAGAGGAATACTTCTCCACAAGACATAAATGCACCTCTAATACATTTTCTTGGTGGCACATTGTGAAAGGTTTTAGCTGCTTTCAAAGACCAATGCAATTTAGCAAAAGGTCAGAAAATAATCCGATCCTTTCATGAGGTGTCTACTTCAGGTTTTTCTTTTTTTTTTTTTTTTTACCCTTTTAAAAGTGCTGCACTTTTGTGTATAATATCCTCCACGAAGGTGCAAACTTATCTTTAGAAAAGGTCTTGCAAGAGGAAATGAATTACAGAGTGCACAGAAACATTGTCACTCTGTACCGTTCAGGTGTCTAATGTTTTAATTTGCCTTTAAGTGTCGTCATGCAAATTGAGCACTACGTCGTATAATTAGAATCTATACTTTAAAGGATGAGTTCTAGGGCATTTTTCAAGCCTAACAAGATACAGACAGCAACCAAGGAGCCATTTTCATACTAGCCTCCACACTGGGACTTTTATAGCCTCATTACTCAGCCAAAGTAAAATAAGTTTAGGGTCTTAATCAGGGATCAAGTAGTTTGAGACCTCTCACTGAGAAGATTAAAAGAGAAAATACCGAGGGACACCTGGCATTAGAGTGGAGTGGGGGGCTGAGCGGCTTTTTATGAGCCTCCTTTTCTCTAATATCCTGCTTCCACCATCCAATTGTCTTCCATAGGGGGAAGAGTCCCTGCTGGTGCACTTCACATTTTCTCAGCACGAATCTGTCGTGCTTCTGCTCGGGAAGATGTTCAGAAGGATCCATTCATCTCCTAATTATAAAATCTAATTATGTTCAAATTGGACTGCTATTGTTAAGTCTGGCAAGTTCTGTAAAACTGCAATTTCACACTGAATGCAGGTGTCGATGAAACATGGAACTTTCACAAACGCGGGAGTTCGTTCACAGCGTGCGTGTTAATTGTTTATGTCCTGTGCGCACACAAATCTCTTTATCCCATTGTCTCAAATTGCATGTGTGTTTGTGGAGGGACATAATTAGTTGTTATTAACAGTTAATGAGTGTACCATACATCATTCTGTCATCAAGCTGCAAGCAAGTGGTAACCTCTGGGGCTGAAAAATGAAGCCAGCGTAGAAGTGCCAAATACTGCAGCTCCTCGAATGGCCACTGGAGGCAGGCTCCAAAATTGAGTCCATCCATCCATTATCTATACACCACTTAATTCTCACTAGGGTCGCGGGGGGGCTGGAGCCTATCCCTTAGGGCGAAGGAAGGGGACACCCTGGACAGGTAACCAGTCTATCGCAGGGCTACACTTAGAGACAGACAACCAAGCACACTCACATTCACACCTACGGACAATTTAGAATCACCAATTAACCTCAACATGTTTTCGGACTGTGGGAGGAAGCCAGAGAATCCGGAGAGAACCCACAAACTCCACGCAGAAAGATTCCGGTGCCCCCACCGGGACGTGAACCGGAAACCTTCTTGCTGCGAGGCAACAGTGCTAACCAACTGCGCCACCCTGCAGCCCCCAAAATTGAGTCAGTTCTCATAAACCCCCATGTTAAAATGGGCACCTTTACAGCAGAAACAATCATGTTTACAGCCTGGCACTAAAAACTGTTTCCATCTTCACAGCTAATTTTCCAGTTTATGACAACTGTACAGGTGCTGACTTTTTATACAACCCATCCATTTGAATTCTATAAAAGCATAAAGTTATGCTCAACACTTTGAGTAACAGGTGGATGCCACCACAGGGCAGTCCTTGAGCCGCCTCATCTCTGCTCATGAGATGCATTCCAACACCCACATGACCATACAATCCAGCATGCCATAAAAAGGTTTACTATGTCCTGGTATTTGGTATGTCCAGTGCAGGTCGCCAACAATGCCAAGAAGTCCTACAACATCCAGTCTCATTTTGAAATATGCGAGCCAGCATGCTTTTCTGGCCATTTTGACTCCTCTGTGTAGTGGAAGATGCATCACAAACGTCACGGTGTCAGACTAGAGTAACAAGCTTGCACCACCAACAGCTCATTTCACACTGCAGACTGCAACGTATACAGTCACGGTCAAAGCTTAAGGCGCAGTATTATGATGAAGTAGTTTGTCCCAATTGTATGCATGCTGCATGGGGCAGTGCATACTTTGTAACTGCAGCTGTAAAACGAAAGGAAAAGGATGTGATTTAGGATGCACAAATGGTTAAGCCAGGACTTAGGTGGAGTCAGAGACTGTCAGGACACCACGTAGGCTGGTTCATCCATTTTTTATTTACAGTACATGGTTAAAATATTACTTCAAACTAACTAAAAATGAAAAATAATGGCCTAATGATCAGAGCCAACACTGCCAGAAAGAAGCCCAATAACTTTTCAAGACTTATCAAGGTTAATTGCTACATTGCTTGTCCTAACATCCCATTAATTTGCTTCATCATGTATACAAGGCTTGAGGATGAACCTGTACATGAACCCAGGAGTTTAAGATTTATAGGAGCCTAACAGCATATAGCTAAAGGACATCACTAAAAATACATTCGCTGGGGTAGTTATGAAAGCAAAAAGTTCTTGTCTGAATCTCACTAACAAGCTGTTTTTTGAGGAGACAAGGGCTCGGATTGACGAAAACAAGCACCAACTGGATCTCTCTCGCTGCCGTCACGGACAGAGTGAGCCTCCATTTTAATAACACTGCACACAGAAGGATGCAAAGTGTTCGGATCCCATCGTGACATCCAGGGACTGAGACGTTTCCATCATGATGCTCTCTGACAACATAATTATGCATTGTATCTCAGTTCACACGGCTCACCAAACCACATCAGCTACAGCTTCAAGTCCAGCATCCAGCAGCAGGAGTGGAGCTGAGGGACGAGGGGGTGGAGGGGAAGTTCGGAGCCTGAAGCTAAGCAAATGGAATGCAAAGGCAGAAGATTGGAGACCAGACACAGAGGAGGCTGAATAGGGATGTCAGAGGAGCGCCAGTGGTCCTTCACTTTGCATCAACGTCAGATTAAGGGCACTGGAAAGAGGCGCAGGAGCCGAGGCACCGAGGGGCAACAGTGGCAAAAGAGTGTGAGGAGCAAGAGAGGAGAGTGTTAATCCTGAAGCCAGCGCTGCCACTGCACATAGCTGGAAGGCCACTTCAGGGAGTAGAAACATTATGCAAGAAGAAGAAGAAGAGAAATCAGCCTCCACAAGAAAAGATGAGAGCTCTACTGACAACCACTATAATTCGATGACATTTTGTTTTTAACATTATAGTGATTTTCAGGCACGCTGCTTGACTGGAAATCTGCTTAAAAACATATTAAACTGTAACTCCAGTTGGAGATCTTGTGTAACTGACTGCTCAGCAAGTATCACAAAAGTAAAGCAAGCAACGTGGGTTTAGTTAAACCGTCTATTCAAACCAGCTTCCCCCTTTTGTGAACCGTGACACCGGGTCCCGCAAGTGTTAATGTAAACACGTGTCGTCAGTGCTGATACGACTGATGCTGTATCAGGCCGACGACAATAGAAGCAGCGTCTGGTTGGGTTTAAATGGAAGAGCAGGGTTTTTTTTAACATGCACATTAGTTCACCTGTTTAGAGAATGTACACCTACATATTAGATACTGGTCTACCACTGGTATGTGGGTATGGGGATTTAATTTGTGCTAACACTAAAGCTTTTCTTTTTCTTTAACAAAAGATAATCCAGAAAAAGATCATCACATATTCTGTCCAGCGTCATGGCTCACACTCAGCTTTGTTAACAATACTCTCACCTAGTGCTGTCACAAAACCAAAATCATGTCTTCAGTACCAGCCAACAGATATTGAACGGATACCACGGCAAAAAACATCATATTTGTTGTTTTGGTTTTAATTTGAAAGAAAAAAAAAAGAGAATATTTCAACAATGTCAATGTAAAGCAGCAAAAGGATGTGAGGAGAAGCCATAAAAGAACAGGAGAGAATTACTGAACAGAATTCTGCATTAGGATCTGCTCTTTACGTGTTCACGGCTCTCCACCTCCACATGTCACGCTTATCTCCGCGAGGATTTAACCTTGCGGAGATAAGCGTTTAATCACTCGCAGCAATGCAGCTGATCGTTTATCGTACGTGTTGTTGATGTGCACACTGCAAACTGGTAAGTTTGCTGAAGCAGGCCAAAAATAAACAGTTATCATTGCCCTGAATTGCCTTGTCAAAGTTAGATGGTAAAAAAAAAGATAGATAGATAGATAGATAGATAGATAGATAGATAGATAGATAGATAGATAGATAGATAGATAGATAGATAGATTACTGTAATTCACAAATGTGCTTTATCATGTTCTTTCGTGCTGCATTTTGCTAACAAATGGATGGAAACTCATCTCAATAAGGCAGTTCCATGAAATATTCTGGGTAGATATTGCAGAGATTACAGTTAATACAAGAATGTAATAAAGGATGAGAGTCTCTTTCAATATCACTATGTGCAACCCAGTAAGTCATAATGACAACACCATATTTCTTTCGAGTCTTTCTTGATACTTTGTCTTAAAGAAAACAAAGTCAGAGACAAAAGCAAGCAGACTCTAAAAAGCCCGATGACACATACAGTAAAATCGCGGCAGCCCTGAAAAAGCACACTTAATGCCTTTTCCTTCCCAGATGAGACAGCTGGGTTTCGCCACGCCGAAGCGCGAATTATCCCCTTTGATTCTCCGAGGTCATTGCTGTGGAAGTGCAGGTGCCCCATCAGTCCTGCTGCAGCCAATGGGGGATGCTAGGTAAAGGGGGTGGGGGCTCAAAAGTGGCTCCTTAAATCTCCACCTTCATTAATCACACTTTGCATGCCTGCGGCCCACCGAGCAGTGTGACAGTGACAGCACTGAGAATGATTAATACTTAATGCAGCGTTTAAGAGAATGATTTATGCCATCTGTTAGTGGATGACATGCTGCAGAAGTTGGCTTCACCGCTAACACACACTTGTCAGCAAGGATTAGGAGAATGATACATAACTTAATCTCAGGAGCAGCAGGTCACCTCCAAAATTAGGCTGATTTTAGACCATGAACACAAGGGGCAGAAGTGGGTGTGAGGGGAGGATATACAGGGTGGATGTGCATAACCTCAGCAACAAATTAATTGGAGCGGGACACAAACGGTCCATCCACAGCTAATCAGGCATTGCATTCAGCCACTATTAACCCCTAACACGCAGCGGCCTGTTGGTGGGTCATTACAAACTCAAGCCATTCATCTCTCTATTTTCTGCCAATTATCCTGTTCAGGGGTATTGGTGTATTGGTGTATTGGGAGTATTAAGCTCCAGCTAAACGTCCTGGTTCCTCACTGTCTCTAAAGCAGCTTGCAAGGAAAATCATTTCCACCAAAATCCACCATCTGAAGCTGAGTTCACAGCAGTTGTGCCATAAATAACTACGCCAGAGGTTTTGATTCATCGTCTCCCAATTACAGCACTGTCACATGGATATATCATACATGACAAGGTCGTGTCATGCTTTAATTACACTCTCCTCACTCTCTGTGTTTGCATTTTTTTTTAATTTACTTTGTGATATAGAATAGCTGTTGGCAATTCATAGACTGCTATCTGTGCGCTATTGAAACGGAGAAAACTTTAATTCTTCAATTAGTTGCCTTCACTGTCAAAAATCTCCACCAGCATCAAAAACTCGTAGCAGAACCCACAAGCAGCACAAATTGGCCAATTACAGTCTCCATATGGTATCTCGATAGCCTTCATGTCCCAGACAGTTACATTTTTGAGAAGGTACGCATCCTTTAATGGCCTCAACGACTACAACTTTAGCCTTTGTAGTTGTGCCTTAATTGCTCCTCCGATCGTTGCGTAACCTCCTAAAAACTCATCTACGTGTATCACAGCTACACGTTTCAATGTTTTCTGATTGAAAACAACCCATTCCTGCCTTTGATTGTACTTGCTTGCAGATGGGCACAAAGAGAATGTTGGCACCATTTTCTAGTCCATTTGGAGTTTTCTATTCCATACGTCCACCACGGGGCGACTCCTCTGGCTGATTGAATGTAAGTCTATGAGAATATTGCCCAACTTTGTCATTGAGTCGTTAACTTGGTAAACATTTTTCTAATGATTTTTGAACATGGCATAATTTTAATTGTATAACTTCTGGTCCCATTTAGAGGAAAAGCAACAAAAAGCATTTTAGGATGAGGCTAGCTTGCAGGCTGCTACCATGTCTAGGTCTTTCTCACCACTTGTTCATTGCATCCAGTTTCAAAAGACAAAGACAGCCAATGGCCAAAATCCAAACCTCGAGGCTTCATGGTAGCTCACAAACCAACAGGTGACCTCACATCCATCTCAGGGATGCAAATTTTGAACCCTTTTCTTAACCAATAGCCAGCAGGCTTGATAATCAATTATCAATTAATCAATAGCATAAAATTTACTCAGTGGACCCTTTTCTTGTTTTGATTGTTTTGAATGTGGTCACCTGACTTCAACCAAGCAGCTTATGTCATGTGATATGAGACACTCTACCACTTGTTCATTGTGTTGCTGTCATTGTGCAACAACAAGTAAAGAGCTCTGACTCGTGGGCATTAAGCGTCACAAGACACTTTCTTTACAAGCTAAACTCCCACAATGCTCTCTCCTTGCCCACATGCGCTGTTCATAGGCCGACAGACCGCCTGCTGCCTTACAGGTTAATACATTTTGATCATTAGCATCCCTTGTCCACCTTTTATATACAATGATACTCAATAAGGACATCCATGGAGGGGTCCACGTAGACCTGTTCATACATGCCGACATAATGACGTCACATTACTCTGACGTAAGTGGACCCTTGTGTACTTGCACATGCAGGTAGTCTGACTCTAGCCTTAGATCCGTAGTGTGTAGGTCGCCCTCCCCAGCCAGCCCTTCCCACTCGCTGCAGTTTGAGCACACCAGCTCACCGACTGTAAAACTACAATTCGTCAAGTTGTAATATTGGAGCCATACATGCTTGAAACCGATGGTGATTCAAAAAGCCCCATCCTGAAAGCTAGCAGGATTGGTTCTTCAGGTTTGTTACTTTCAAAGTTTAAAACTGTCATTAGTAAACTACAGCTTCAAGGTGGAAATCCTCATCCATGGCGCTAACTACTTATTTCATACCCGATGTGTCCTCCAGCATATGCAAAACACCAAATGGACATATCATCAAGGTAAAAAAAAAAAACCTCAATATTCACCAGAGGGGGTCTTTAACCCCTTAATGCTAGACTTATAAATCCAGCTTAATATTCTCGGTCACTTTCCTCAAAGCTCTAAACTCAGGCTATCGCGCAGTTACCAACACCTAATCTCAAGACTTGATTGCAAATGAGCACCGTTATCTGTGCCTGCCTTCCCTCACTCCCTTCCTCCTCCCCGCTCCCTCTGTAATATTTACATATTCAAACAAACTGTCAGAGCTCCAAAACAAACAATTTGTTATCCACCAGAGTTTGCATGGTTAAAAATACTCTGCATCTGATCTGCATAAAAAGTATCCGTCTTTCGTCAAAGATTACCGGCTTTTCCGCCTCTCCTTCGCCGCTTTTTACAGAGCTATCAGATGACAAGGTGAACACAAGGGTAATCAGTTTGGTCACTGCTTTGAATCTTTTTTTTTTTTTCTTCTGGAAGGTTACACTCTCGTTTCCCGTTTGATGTTCCTGCTGAGAGTTAATCGACAAAATCAGTCCTTCTACAACACCCCCGGCTTTACCGCGCCCAATAAACAGCCTGTCCAAAACTTCACTTCGGATTATTGTTAACATCGCACTTTCATACCAAAAAAAAAAAGTGTTTCATAATCGTGATCAAACAGAACACCCAAAATATGGATGTTTGGGTCCAAGAGAAGGGATGTTTGTCAGTCTTGGGCGAGCACAGACCTGCCCATCGGCACAGCAGTCCAACCACAACAGTGTCCTTTAGCGTGGGAGCAAAAACAGATCCACGGTGCTTTGATAAAATTGCACAAAACAATGCAATATGAAGCAAAAAGATGCCACAAGGTCTTCCCTTTTTATCAGAATAACCATTCAGAGCTTTTACAATACTCCCGAAAAAAATCCTGTTTTCTAAAAGAGAAATGTAAATTGAAGTGTTAAATGAGCCAAAAAAAACAGTCTGTGATTTGTTGGAACAAGACACTTCATCCAATTAATTTAGAGAGTCTCGAAATCGCAACCCTGTGCACCAACAACGGTAAGCAGTGGAGCAGCAGGAATTTAAATATATTACAACTATTTATAAGTGTAAAAGAGTTATTTTCCCTTGACCTATTTAACTTCCCTTTTGGTTGCACCTTTGCTCTTGCCAGTGCGAGTGCCTCCTGTCTGTCTACAAATAGACAGGAACATAAAAAAAACAAAAATAACAAGGTACTTAAAGCGGGGAGTAATAAGATTTTTATGAGAGAAAATCACACCGCAGGAACGCACAGCAGGATTTGTTTTACACGAGCGAAGAAATGTCAAACAATACCAACCTCAGATGTTTTATTTTTCCTATCACAAGCAATAATCATGTCTCATTAGCGCCCAATCACAGGCTCCAGTCTTTCCTTGAGCAGCTGACTGAGGTGTTTCCTACCTGCAGACGGAGCCTTAAAGCAGCAACTTTACGCGACTGTGAACTCCGAGCGTTGTAAAAACGACGCAGCACGGCGGCCTCGGAGAAGCTCATGCACACACTCATGATTGATTGATTGATACACAGTGGTAAATCAAAGAGCGGGGTGCCATTTCAATCACAGGCGAAGTCTTTGAACATAAATAACAGCTACCATCTTGCCCGTGGCGGTCTCAGCTCGCTATAAACACAAGCACTTGGCAGTCGTCATGCACAGTGAAAAGTCTCTTTGAGAGCGAGGCAGAATTCCTCACAAATGGAAATTTATGTACACCCATTTGACACTTTCCACTCTTGATTGGTTTGTATTTTGCCTCCTTCTCCTTCCTACCCATTATCACAGATGATTAGCATTATTTGCGGGGCCCAGTCGGGCAATGACGAAGACTAGAGGGGGGGGGCCGTGAAAGCGCCGCTAACCCTAACGAGTAGTCTGCATGCCTCAGATAGACAGAAGGTAATCCCTGTCTAATGTTGACAACAAAGTTCAGCAATTCACCTGAGACCCGGAGCCCATCACAGGCCCCACAGAGCTACAGTAATAACAATTCCACTAAGAAGGCAGCTTTCTCCGGAGGCAATTAGCGCTGAAGGGCTTGTCTGTTCTTCTCTTGTCTGTAATTTTTTTGGAATAGCTATCAAAATTATCGAGCCCCGGAGAAATTACTGCAGAACTTAACAGCAATTTAGTCATGCTTGAAAATAAAAAAAAAAAGAAACAGTCACATTTTGGAGCATTATTTCTGATGCTTCTCCCTACATTAACTTGCTCCTCTGTTCATTTAAGCGAACCATCTTAAGAGAGGGGGGGAAGAAAAAAAAATTTAGCATTTAAGTGACAGTCTGCCAATTTGGCCACTAATGGACCCATCAGTTGTGAATACACAGCCAAAAACAAAAAACAAAATAGCTCTTCCAAATAACTCCAAATGTTTTTTTGTTTTTTTTTGTGTGTGTATTATTTTTGACAATGAGTTTCGGTATTTTTTTGCCAGTCCTCTAAGCTTTAAAGAGAAAAGAAATCAAGAGCAACCCCCTCCTCCTCCATTTTTGGCAGCACTGCATCTTTTAAAATCCACACAGCTGCAAAGAGAAATATAAATAGATAAAGCATAAAGCTTAGCGACGTGTATTTACAAGCCTATTTAGCTTTTAGGGGCTTCGCCACTTTGCCCATCAAGTGTCGGAGAGAGCGAAGAGTCATGACCGGAGTCAAAGACATCAAGATTCATTGGTGGGAGTGACCTACTGCTCCTGCCAATGACAACTGAGCTATATAAAAAAAAAAAACAATTAACGGGCCACACTTTTGTACAGCATGCTAAATTAATCCAAGTCTACCATATCAAAAGAGGTCCAGATTGTTTCTAAACGATGGACTTTTTTTTTGTTATGTATCAGCATTTGCATATATTTTCTTGCTCCCCGTGAAATGGATTCGCAGCCTCCATTGAGTCCGTTATCTCTTCATTGCCTCAAACTGGGTCATCATATCTCCAGGCACAATTACAGCCCAAAACCTCAGCAAGACAAATTTGCTGTCAGTCGCCGCGCCACTTTTATGTATGAACAGCGAGCTGTCAGCGAGGACGGCCGGGAGATAAAAAAACTGGGAGAGGACGGAGAGGGGTTGGAGGGGGGAAGCATTGTGGATCACGCGGCGGGCCCAACAGGTCGATGGGAGACAAACGTATGTCTAATAAGCCGATGATGAACCCGGAGTGGTCCCTCTTGTGGGGGGAGGGGGCCCCGGCCTGCTCCTAACAAATGTGTTATCGACTTCACGCGAGCAGCCAATCATAGAAATACACTCGGAGAAAGGAAGAGAGAGCGAGAGAGAGAGACGGGCTGCAGCGGAGTTAAAGTATCGATCACACAATCCTGTTTATACCCTCCAGCTAATGACGAGCAACTGACATACAACAAGCGAGACAGTTTGAGCACCTGGAGGAATCATCAGAACAATTCACACGGCACGGACACGTTCTCGCAGATTTGCTTGAGGGGATTTGTAATAACCGAAAATGCAATTAGAGACAGTCCAATGTTTTATAAAATGGAAAATCAATTGTCATAACAGGCTGTTTGAGTCACAGTCTCATCCGCTTCCATTCACTTGAACACAGAACGCTCCCACTTCTGAACGGCCGGCGCGCTGAAATAAAGCGGCAGCTATTTTCTCTATTGATTAACTACTGCACTTGCAACTTCCTGGTGTCCAAGGTGACATCTTCAGATGTCTTGTTTTGTCCAGACAAGACATAAAAGAGCAGCAAATTCTATAATATTAGGGGTTTTTTTTGCATTGAAAAGACTCATTTTCAGTCAGCTCTACGCTGAAGGACGGACGAATCCAGGTGACTAAAATACCCTCTGCACAAATAAAGATTAAACTGATTTAATGCTAAGTGCTACTTTATGAACATATACACTTAAAAGAGTTGCAGCTAATGAAGACAAAATGCTGAAATTGCTTCCAGACGGATTATTAATGCGCCGGCTCCGAGTGGAACTGTAGCCTGTATAGTGCTTCCTGGAGGGTTATCACGAGGCACCAACAATAAGTCAAGGCCGCATTAAAGCCATTTCATCTGCAGTTATTCATCAAAGTGATTCAGTAACGTTAACTGCCGCTATGCAGCTCCATGCCGTGCATTATGGATATGACTTACGGTGCTCTCGGGGGCTGAATTACAGTCACATGTCACCGAGTCAGGCTGCAATGTGCTTCACCTGCGAGCGCATCTGTGCGTAGCGCCGCGTACGTCTAATTAGGAGGAAAATGTAGGCGACAGCTTGTCACTCAACTGTCGTTAATTTCTTCTCCAAATGTCTTTTATTTTTCCTGCTGCTTTAAATTTGCATTGAAGTCACAGGAAATAAATAAATAACTGCTGTGTGTGCACAGACTGGATAATGAGATTAATTTACAGTGCTGCTTGGTAAACACTCGTGGCCTCGTGTTTACTTTACTTACATTTTATAGCTATAGGTAGTAATAGAGCAGCACAGCGTCCATTAGGGTTATAAATGCTGAAACTAGTGAAGTTCCGGGTGAAGATGCACTCATCAGTGTTTTTTTTTGTTTGACCCAGAACAAGTAAAACCAAAGTTTTTGATCACTTGGATGCAGCAGAAACGAGCTGTAAGCACGAATCAGATTTTTAAATTTTTTTTATTTTTAACTGATTTGACAAGTTTGTCAGCAAACATTCACACATCCAACGCGAACAGATTAATCACTTGGACTTGTGGTTCTGGTTACCTGGTGGATCTAAGTTCAATACTGACTCGAATTCCCTATTTCGTCTCCGTTAGCAACAGCGGGCTTGACTTGAAGCCGCGACAATATTGAACAAAACAGAAAAACATTTCAAGAAAATCACAACTTTTTACAAGACACAACAATACAGAAAACACAACGACATTGTTTGGTGTCTTTGTAAAATGTTGTTTTCTGATACAGTTATTGTCTATAGAGGATATTTTGACTTGTATCAGTCAGAAATATGACTAATAACAAATGAAGCTACTAATAATATTACTCGTTACAGTTTTATAATTATTTTAGAATTACATGAGCACAACTGTTTGTGTTGCTGCAGCGTTCTCCTACTGGATCTTTTTTCGAGTCGTGCCGTCTCTGGACATGCTGTTGGGGCGAATTTTGCTCTGCTCAACTTGTTTTTTGCCACTTTTGTTTCCTGCTGCTGCTGCTGCTGCAATTTGACCTTTACAAAAACAGCCGATATCCACACAGAAAGCAGACCGAGGATGCAGAATAAAGCCAGAGGAGGAAACATAGCCACATCGTGATGGACAGTGAGAGATGGAACAGTTCACAGCCCTGGCGAGGAGACTTCTGCGAGTGCACTGCTGTAAGTTTCACAGAGGCTCGGTTTCAGGTATTAGTCCGGACCCCATCGTTACCATTGATGGCTTTCAGATGCTTCAGGCGGACAGAAATGGATCTGAGAGTGGAAAGGAAAGAGGAGGATGGCCTGCTGCCTCTATTAACAACAGGTGGTGCCACCTTGGTCACATTACAGTGAGGGATTGTATCTGCAGCCAACAGCTATGAGGCTCCATTCACCGTGCACAGAGGATGCCCTCTTGGTTGTTGTTTACATCCCTCCCTCTGCTAACCTGGCAGGAATTTAGTTAGTGTGAGGCTCCAGACAAAGCAGGATTTCTGGGGGCTGATCAGTATTAGTGTTGTGTTTACTAAATTGTTTCAGTATTCTTTGGTGGGTTCACGAATGGGTTTCACTTGAGGTACAATCTTGGGTTGTTGTTTTTTTCTGTATGTAAGCACAAACAAATTTATTATGCTCTGCATGACAATCCCTTGACACATCTACCACACTGCTGCTCATTTGTGTTTATTTGCATGTATATACGATGAGAAAATAAGTGAAAACGTGGCAGCAAGAGTGCAGCCACAATATGTTTAAAAAGCAGGTAAGTACAGTAATGTTTTGTTTAAAAACTAAAAATAAATACATTAAAAAAATTTCAAATAATGGAAGAAAATCTGTACAATTATTTATTTTTAGCTTAATTATATACAGTGAAAATAAAAATTGACTTTTACAGTCTGTAAAAATCTTTAAAATAATTTTAAAATATTTAATAATATTATATTTAATTTTACTTTTATGTAACAGCAAATATCTGTAAAATAATATATTTTTTTGGTGATTTAATTTAATATGTAAAAATACAAATGTCTGTTGCAGACATGAATGCAGTTTATGTAATTATCAGTTACCGTGTGAATTAAAAACTTTTTTCTGTGATTGTACTTGATATTATCTGCAATTTAATATAATATAATTTAATTTAATTTAATTTAATTTAATTTAATTTAATTTAATCATTTCAAAAAATGGAACATGTATAAAAAAATCGATATTTTTTATACAGTAAAAATATTGTAATTGTCCTCTTAGATATAAAAGAACAAACTGCTATTTCTCAATATACATACTTTGATGTGGGCATTACTTCAGTTTTGGCCTGTAACATGTAAGCTCATATCTTTTTCTGTGACTTTACAAAATATTAGGGAAGATCTGTAAAGTAACACCAAATTTTAAAAAAATAAAATAAAATACTGTTAGAAACTGTTGCAAACTAGTGGAGATGGAAAAAAAACCCCACACAGGAATTGTTGCTCACGCTGTCTCATCATTATTTTTACACGCCCATAAAAAGCACATGTGCATTATCAGTGCATCAGTGTTTGTCTTCCTGTGTTTGCATACGATACATATATAGAGATATGAGCCTGCCTCCATGCTGTGTGGGTGAGCAGCAGCGAGATGGGGTGCGTGATAAATGTCCTGTTTGGTGCTGACGGAGCAGGTCCTGGAAAGCTATACAGTCCCAGGGGCAGGAGGCTAATCACAGCGTTTCTCTGGAGCCCTTCTGCCGCTGAATGACAAACAACTGTAAGCCCCACTCAAAAGCCAACTCCACACGAGCAGACACGCTCACATTTTATTTAGACTGTCCCAAACGTTGATGATCAAGTTAAGTCACATTAAATTTGCCCGTAAAGCCTTTAACAAACAGGTTTATCACAAGGCGGGGGCAGAGAACAGAGAACAAACCGATAAAACAATAAAAACCGGTCTCGGCGCAGTCACGACACATCCTTACAGTTGGTAATAAATTGACACAGGGATTCAGAAGCATCTGAATGGCTCTGAGAAGAACAGTAATTTCCAGCTTTTCATTACCTGGAATTTAATTACTTGCAACCACCAGAGTAATGAATGTATATGGGAGCTTCGTTGAGCCCATTGTGGAGCATTTTGAGAGTTTTCCACGCTTATCCTCTTGACAATATTTGCATTTGTGATCAGAGCTGATACTGTGTGTAGACACAGTTCTGTTTAACAAAACATTAATTATGTAAACTCAACAAAAGCAAAGCTGGTTCCCCTGGTCTCTGCCTCCCTTCCTTTCTAACATCCGTCGCTCCATCCTGCAAAACGACAAACACACACATGGAAACACACACAGACGTGCAGTGAAGCAGAACACGTCAATCTCACACTGCTGTGTGGCCTCGCTGACGGGTGACACCGGCTCTGCCCGGTCTTGCTGCTGGTGTGGATTCGAGTTTTAACACAGGACAGATCCCACATAGAGGAGATACAGGAGGAGAGAGGATGAGGCAGAGGAGGAGAGGCAGCAGGAGAAGTGAAATAAAGGAAGAAACTGTTGGAGAAGCAAAGCGAGACAAGAGAGAGATCTGGAAGATACGCTTGTGCCTACAAAGCACTTCTTGCACACATACATATGAAAAGCGACGGTCCAGGCTACCGCTGCTAGACTCCTGCGTGAAGCGTGGCGCTGCTATTCTGCGAGAAATAAAACATCCTCAACTGCCGTGGGCACTAAAGACATGCAAAGTTCTCGCCGCTGCCAAGAACATGCCATAGCACATCTGAAAATAATGTGGGAAAAAAAAGGAAGGCGGCCATGTAAATAGAGGCCCCCTGTGAGCACGTAGCCTCGGGCCGTGCGAGTGTGTAGGGGGGGTGTAGAACGATGTCAAATGAATGGATCAGGTGGATGGAGATGTGAATGGAGCGCTGTGTGAAAAGAAAAGTATGACAAACGGAGCCAGAGCCATAATAGCATTACCTCCTCCTCTAACCCTCCTGTGCTCAACTCCTCCTCAAGGTAGGAATGACTTTT
Source organism: Stegastes partitus (assembly GCF_000690725.1). NCBI lineage: Eukaryota > Metazoa > Chordata > Actinopteri > Pomacentridae > Stegastes > Stegastes partitus. The sequence continues at coordinate 273,488 of NW_007578151.1, read as the reverse complement.
CTTTTTTTTTTTTGCTGAGCACGCCGGAGCGAGAGGAGAGTTGAAAAGAAGCCGTGAGGCCGAGCGATGGGATGCACGGTGCATATGGGAAAAACCTCTGGCAGACACTAAAGGAAAACGCTCCACGATATCTTCATACTAATCCTGCTCCTTCAGGCACAAACCGAAACACGGCGCTCTGCTAGAGCACAAATGATGTGTGCTACACCGTTGCTAAGATAACAGCTTTCTTTACACCACATTGTGTGTGTAAAAGACGAAGAAGAGGCAGGAGGAGAGTGTGTGCTTATCTGAGTGGAGTGTTAGTGTGAGCTGGCGTGCGTTTTCATGTACCTCCCTACGGTGATTATGTACTAGTATATCCCACAGCGGTGGAACACATGGGTAAAATACTCAATTACTGTTCACAATGCAGACAGATACATACGTACAGTATCATGTATTTAGTAATTAATGTGAAATTCAACCAAATGACAAGATGCTAATCCAGGCTAATCCAGTGGATAAATACAAGCCTCCAACTAATTATTTTCATAATGAACAAAATCGTGAATTCCAGAATGGCTTTCATCAGATGTCTTGCTTCACGTGTCATTTTGTTGAGTTGTATGAATCAGGGGTCAAAGAAAGGATGTCAGTTATTAGTGATCAAAGAGGCTGAGGCCTGATATTTAAAACTGATATGAATTTGAAGTAAAAAGGGAATCTTGGCATCAAATCATCAGGAGAAAACCTGGTTGAAATGCCTGTATTTTTTTTGTTGTAGCATGGTGCAAAGGCAGGTAGAGTGTTGACTGCAGATACCTACAGCAGCACATTTTTAAATAAACATGCTTTATCAGTAATTGGTTTAGGGGAATTTAAAAAAAAAAAGAGAGAGAAGAAACATTTAAAAAATGAAAAATGCAGACTAGTGGATTCACAATCAGCTCATGTATTTGCAAAAAGGTGCTGCAAACTCCTCTAGGTTATAAATGGCGTAAAAAAGTTTTTCCAAAAACTAAATTCTCTCTTACCATTTTCTTAAATTACAGTGACTCTCCAGTCATTGATTAAAGCCCTGAAAACTCCTCTGTGAATCAAAACTATGTTCAGTCGTGACTCGATAATCCGACACTCAATGTAAAACCTTCTTTAATGTCGGATATCAAGGCTGTCGGATTGTCAAGACGGAGGTCGAGATTCAAGGAGGGTTTGATGCTGGAAGGCTCATTAGTTGTTAATATTTATTGTTTATAGTTGTTATAATAACTAGTGTATTGTTAGAACACTGTGCATTGCTGGATTTCACACCTAATTGATTCCAGCCAATTGCACCCCCAGGGTGAAAGTGGCTGGCAGTATTTGGCTGCTGATGCTAGTTTAGTTAGCGCTCACAGTTCTGTTTCCACCGTCGGTGGCGGCAGCGGGGGAGTGGCAGATACGCTCCACTGTTACCATCCGTGTTTACTTCCACAAACACTGAGCACGCTCGCTGCGTGACGTCGTCGTGTCCTATTCTGCACATGCGGGACACTTTTGGGTCGTATGAAGTTCACACAGCAGATCACATACAAGTTGCTTTTAACTGGAAATGTGAACGAACTCGCAAAAAATCGGATTTCACAAAAAATCCTCATTGAGCATCAAGTCCTGCAGTCTGAACGTAGCCAATCTGTCAGATTGTTCAGTCAGATAATACGCCGTTATCCTTATTTGTGACATAAAATGTCATGTCAGAGTGAGTCAGAGTCGGTATGTTAAGGCTATTTTAATGGGTTCCGTTCATTTTTCCTAAAAACCTGTTGGATAGCAAGGTTTAGGATTGTTAAGGGTCGGATTATTGAGTCACGACTGTATTTAGAAGTTGTTCTGATTAAAAATGAACCTTTCCTGCCTTAAAACATCTAGATGCAACTCTGCTTTTTCTGAAATATGCAGATCTATGACCTCTTTCTCCACAGACCTCTCTGCTACTTACTGCAGCTCAAGCACAACAGCTCGCCTTCGACTCTGCTCAAACGATGTACAGTTACTACGCAACACAACGGCATAGGAGTAAGTCTGCATTAACTCCACGATACATGTCCAAACTTGAAACAGGTGGAACCATAAAGACACAAAACGCCACACCCTGCAAGTTGGCAAAATTGGTTACTGAAGGATCTGAACTGCTTATTTCACTCGTGATGCGTCCTCCAGCAGATAAACACCACAATACAGACATGGTACCAAGGTTTACACAACTTTACCAGAGGGGGTCTTGTAAAAAATATATTATGTAGAATATTTCAATAACTGATTGTCTGTTAAATGTCATTAAAAACTATTTTATCCTCACATTTAAAAAGGCATTAGAGCCAATCTTTGCCTTTTCTGACTGACATGTTATTTAAGAAACTAATCTAATATTAAAACGGCCCATTCTTTTTCTGTCAAGCAGCTAATCAGCGCATCAGCTCATCATTTTCACACAGACAAAATATCTGACAAGTCACGATTTGCCTTTCTCGGCAATCAAAGTTATTTTTAGTCACCAATTACTTAATCATTTGTAGCATGAAGCGTTAAAGTTGATCAAAAAATTAACAAAAAAAAAGTTTTTCCACATTATATAAAAAGGGTTTTAATGCCATGTACTTAATTAACAAACTTATGAACACAGGTTTTAAAGCTGACAGCTGTTGGAAAAAGTTTCAGATTCTCCTTCAGCTCCTCGATCAGCTTCAGGTTGTCACGTTTGAACGTAAAGACTATTTCAAGGCTTCGTGGTGTTATATCATAATTGGGAATAATCCCAAATTAATTGCTTTAGTAGAAAGTGTTGGTGAAAGAAATGATACCCGAAATGCTCTTTGTCTTCTGTATTTGTCCAGGCGTTTTGGGCAGGACTTTAAAACTAAGTTAACAAACCAATTATATTCAGCGACTACAGCTTCAATTTAGTTTTAAATTCATCAACGTGGTGGACGTTTAAATTCATATTAAACACAAAATGAAGTTGATGCAATCATCAACAGTCTTAATATTCTCAAAATAATGGGTTTATCTAGATCAGTAAATTCTTTTTCGAGCAACCATGAATTTAAATAAATTGAAGGAATACAAACCCTCGATTGCTATAGAGTATAAAAAGGTCCAATTCAATCAGAGATGATAAAAGATTCTGTGTCCTCCTGAGCAGAAACACTACACCAGACTCTCTTGTCTCACATCATGTTGCTTAACACTATTATCACATATTCCTGCTACAGAGTTCAGTAACCTGACGAGCAAAAAAACCGGCCTGTGAGTGCCCAGCGTGCCCTGTGCTGCTAATGCGACCCTCTCTGCAGGCAGCGGCGAGAGCCAAACCCGTTCACGTGACCCTCCCTGGCTCGATTTCCTGCTGGGGAGCGTGGACGATTTTATCAAAGGCCAAGGAAAGAGGGCAGCATTTCTCCAACCCGGGCCAGCAGATCCACGCAAAAGGTGGCACCAAAAACAGGGACCTGCGACAGGAAGCTCTCCGCCCAAAACGGCGCTCGCACAGTGGCGGGCCGAGATAATAACATAACACGGTGTATTATGAGCTTTCATGTTGTTAAAACCACTAATGATCTACCTGAGCGACTGTCTTTGTCTGGTTCCTGGTGGCTCCACTGTAAACCCATGCCACACACAGCGTCGCGATAATGGAGACGACTGGAGGAATTCCAAAGCTGTAATTTTCCCTCAAATTATAATCTGCGCTTGTAAACAGATATGTGTCCGCGCGCTCGTTTACCCCGCAGCATCGGAATCTGTTTGCCGAGCATAAAGGCTCCTCAGGGCGATCTTTCCCGGGACAATTTAATTTCCACTGGTGCCGTGTTTTGTCTCTTTCAATCCGGAGGTTGCAGTCGGCTCCCTCCCCCCATTTCCTGAAAACATTTTATCAAAGTGGCAGCCCGACAGAATCCCACCGAATCTGGCCTGTCAGCTCGAGACTGACAACAACAGGGCAGCTGTCGGATGCAGGACATGTGAGATCCATCCCCTCGTTCCCTCCTCTCATCTCCATGTGTCTGCATTTCCCAGCTTCACCTGCCCGCCTCGCACTCTTCACCTTGACCAGGAAACACGACCGGGGAGCTGACAAGCCCGAGCATATGCGTGTGGCTTTTTTTTTTTTCTTTTTTTTTTTGAAGCATTTGTAGGTCAGAAAAATATAGCCTCGCTGGGAGTCTGACAGAAGGCTTAGGAATACTTTTTAGTCTGGACTGGCAGTAAAGCCTTGCTTATGAATGTTATATTATAGCGGCGCCGTTGAGGAGAATACAGAATTTGCAGACACTTTGAAAAGAGAGGGAAAAAGAATGTTACGTTTCAACAGGTGAGCGCAGACACAAAGCTATTACAATGCATTACAGGATAAGAGGCAAGACAATTCATGAAAGTGGCCTTCACGGCAACTCCCTCAAGAGATTTAAAGTGTTTAATCTGAAGCGCGCAGCTCCGTGTGGAAAGCTTAGACAGTTGTAATCTAACATGCCTGAGGGAGGGAGGGGGGGGGGGTGAAAAAAATCCTCTATTTTCTGGCCAATAAAATCTGGGAGAACAGGAAGGGACAGGAGTGCAGGAATGGCCATGAAGATGTGGCGAGTGATTATTTCAATGGAGTGCCTCCTGCGAGAGAGACGACTTATCTCGCTATTTCCGTTGCACCTCAGGAGCACACGGAGCAGTGATGCACCTGAAAAGCAACACCATTTCCATCACCCGGAGTGTTAAATCAAGAGGTGCTGCCGATCAATCCGGGGGTTAAAACAGGTTAATGTCGTCGGCCCTCTGAGTAACGACGGGGCGGGCGCGCGGCTATGCACGGCTGCAAATGTTTGAGCGCGTAAAAGACGTGCATATTGTAGAGACGTGAGGCTTAAGCGTTAACAAGAGATGAAGAAGCTGCAGAGGTAGGATATCGGATAATGAATGCCTGAGATGTGCACACGTAGAGGCGTCTGTTACAGTAAGTGTGACTTCAATCAAGCAAATTACAGAAAGGAGGTTTTCAGACTCGTACCTGCTCATTACCTGCAAGATGAGTCACTTTGCAAATTACAGACCAACCAAATGTCCCAGGTGTATCGACTGACCCTCCTCCTCCTCCTCCGCACACACCCATCCACACACACACGCCAGGATACGACTGATTTTAGTTCCAGGCGTGACATTTGTACCCTGCGTCACTGTCACCATCGAGACTTGGTTAGTATAATCGAGTTAATCTGAATAGCGGGAACTGGCTAATGAAGTTACCTTCTTCCATCACCCCAGGATGGGAAATTATGTCTCTGTCGGGGGCCTTTTAACCTCTGCATGCGCGCGTGTTTCTCCCAACAGCCTCCGGAAACACACACCTTCACACACCGGCTTAATGAGTGCCTGGGGAGGCAGGCAGACACACACACACACTCAAAGACAGGTCTGCTTTGAGCTTCACGCACGCCCTGCCTTGAATACTGAACCCTTTCCCAGAAACACCGAGCGTACTGTAGATTCCCCGAGAAGCCCTAAGGCTGAAGAGGACAAGGACAAAGATGGAGAGGAAGCGCGGCGCCGGGTGAAACATGCAGAGTTGGAATCATGAGCGATGGAGAGAAATTAAGGAGAGAAAAGCACCTTGTCACGGGCGAAGGATGTGACTGAGCCGAGGCTGGTGTCTTTTAGGAAGCTCAGTGAGATCTCGCTGTACTTCATGTTCAGTTTATAACAAGCATCAGAGGACCAGCTCCACATGGGAGATTGTTAGAGAGCATTTCTGGGCTATTTTTGACAGTTTTACAGAAAGTGTTGTATACCGCATGTTATCGTAGCCACAGGAAACAGCAGAATTTTTTAATACCGGGGGAAAAAAAATGTTTATTCATCCTGACTTTTCCACAACATCAAGCCCTGACACCGATTTCTCAACTACATAAATAGCCAGATAATAAATTTAACACTGAGACGTCCCTAAAAAAACAGTGGGAACAATGAATCACAATGACTAAAATCGGACAAAGAAAAAAAAAGAAAAAAAAGCAGCAGACAACAGCTGTGAGAAAACAGATGCTTTCCATGTTTGTCTTCCGGTAATTCAGACTCAACACTTTCTGCAGCTGCTTCACAATAAAAGCCTTCCAGAAAAACAAGCAGATGTCGGCTGATTACTGCGAATCAGCTGCATCAAGTGTTGAACCACACTCACTACAAGGAGTTTAGATATGGAGCTAAATCTGCTTTTGGAACGTTTTTGTTGTTTTTAAGCACTAAATAGGCGACAACGGACAATTACTCTCATTGTCAGTTCATCTGTTGATTATTTTCTCGATTATTTGATCAGTTGTTTAGTCTTTCAGATGTAAGTAAATGATGAAAAATGTCAATCGGTGTTTCCCAAAGGCCAAGATGATGTCCTGAAATGTTGTGTTTTCAAACATATGTAGTTCACAGTCATAGAGGAGAACAGAAACCAGAAAATATTCACATTAAAGACACTTTTTTATTCATCGATTATCAAAATACTCGACCCCTAATCAAATAACTGCTGCAAATCCAACCCTGAAGTCTCTTTAGCTTTGTGTTTAGCACAGGAAAAAATGATAAAGACTCTACGTAAGCTCTCTGGAGGAAGGACTGGGATCACATGACAACCGTGGTGTCGCAGTACGGCAATTCTGCAAAGACAGTAATCTTCAATTTGGCAGAATAACTGTGTAACTGATTAAAAAACAAGTGAAAACAACCCCTCAACAGGACAAATGCAGAAATTGTACATTAATTCACTGCATTGTCTCGTCTGTTTGTATGTGTATTGTCATTATTATTCAGTTTTAGTCATTTCTACATTCAATTAACGAGCTCTGTCACTTCCTTTCTCCCCCGATGTCTGCCAACATGAAGAGTTGTGAAGTAGTGATTGTGGTAAGTTGGTAAGCAAATGCATTGAGAGCGCCTGCATGTTGAGCAGCTGCAGCTTTGTCTTTCCATTTGTTTACAACTAAAAATTTAAAACTCTTTAGCCATAGTAACTAGCCAAAGGGATTTCTCTACACAGTAACCACCAGAAAGCTATTAGTTACAGCCTCTAAATCCTCTTTAAAGTGGGATTTCAGAAACTATTACAGATTTCTAGCTCTGTTCCTTGCAGTAGAAGAAGAAAAAGACCATAACTTTCGGTCACACTCTTATGAAAAACACATTTTCCTTTCAATAAAACCCTCCTCTCACCCTCACCTTTCACCCAAACTTCTCCCATTATTAAGTTCTACCAGAATGTATCAACCAGACACACAGACTTTTATTGCAACCGAAGAAAAATCTGTCTTCTTAATCTTTATGGCAGACGGACGGACGGACCAATCTTAAATCCTTCAACAGGAGCTCGAGGCGCCACAGGGACTCACTGGACTGGGATAAATCCTCAGTTCCATGGCCTCGGCGCTGAATGAGCTCGTTCCCCCAGGAGCACATGTGCCTAACCAAGCCAAAAGACAAACCAGTGAAGTGAGAAACCCTCCTCTGAGAGGTAAAACCTAGTTAATTCATCTGCCATAATGACAGTCCACCATTGCATCTCCCCGAACCGCCGCTGAATCCCAATCAAAGCGTGTCTCTTCCTTTTAGCGGCACATACAATCAGACACTTGCTCGTTATTCTGGCTCATATTAAAAGTCAAGTTGCCTGGGAAGAGTTTTCCTCCTTTGCTTTTCCAGTCAGAGTGAATAAAGCCACGCCAGCCAGACAAACACATTCCTGTCTGCCTCTTGTTTCTGGCAGCACCACCTCAGACGTGACTGAGTTAGCCCTCCATGCTGCGCAGTCCCTCTGATGGGATTAGCTCTTAAAGACTGTGGAAAACAATTCCCTGCTCCCTCTCAATAAGGTCAAAACAAAGCATTGTTGTGTCATGTCATGCACCGATAATTCTGCCAACTATGCACCTCGAGCAGTGTTTTCTAATGCGCCAGCAGCTGATACCGGCAAAGTTCATTGTAAATAAGAGTAATGCGATAAATTAGGTGGTTCATTTGATGTAACCTTTCTGTGTTTGGATAAATCTTCTCCCAACATTGTTATTATTCACACTGGCCTGCTTCCATATCCTCTGTAAAGGGCAACAAATGGCCTCGGTTACGGAGGTGGTGCACAGGCTACGAGCATCGGGTTACCTCCGCATGCAGAACACAATAAAAAGGCAAGACGAACAACAGAGGAGCTATCTTCCCCCCCTTTGTTTCACATGCCAAACACAGGCTATCCATTTCAGCCGCCGTGTTTCTTAAAGTAGAGAAGGGCAAGGACCCGAGGGTATCAGGCTTTTAGTCCTGCCTTACAGCTTCGGCTAATGAGAACATTAATTACATTCCGCAAAAAATGTCTCAAAAACAGCGAGTTCGTGTGCGTGCATTCACAAGAGAGACCGACAATCATGCATGTTTCATTTCAGAGGTGCCGGCAAAAAGGCAAATACGACTGAACGCTGCTAAAATACCTCAGGGAGGTGTACAGAAAAATATTACCATTTTCTAATTAGGTTGAGGCAAATTTTTTAAAAAGTTTGAAGAAAAAGCAGGAAGGTGGAGAACTGCACGCTGTGGGTAAACAAAGCTCTCAGCAGTAAAGCCTATTAGCGTAAAGCAAGGGATCTCAGCATCAACAGGGTTCCATTGTCAGTTGTCTCACTGTCACATGATAGCACTGCTAAGCAGAGTAATACCCATATTAACCACCATTCTGCTAATGCTTTTTCTCCTGTCCCCTGTGATCAGCCTGCTTGCAGCCATAATCCCGGACTAAGCTGATTCTTAATTACCCTGGCTGTCCGGACAGACAAAGGCCAGGGCCGGCCTGCTCCGAGGTCTCTCACGCCGTGCACTCCAGCTACTCTCTAAACACAGACCGCCTCTGAAGCCCGTTTTAACAGCAGAAAAAAAAAGCCTGACTTTTTGATCTTTGCGGTGCAATGCATTTATCACGAGAAGAGTTATGTCCTAAGAACGGTATGCTAATTTTTTTTCATTAGCATTTTCACACCGCCGAAGAATGAAGCAAACAAAAGCTCCCATAATAATCCACATGGCTGTGATTTATGGAAGTTCAAAATGGCCAAAGGAGTTTAGCAAATATTTACATATAATCAGGTGGGAACAATCACCAATCTGGCTCTTCCACATATACAAAACACACACCCGGCCACTCGCCAGTGTGCATACAAACACCCACACACACACACACACACACACACACACACAGAAGGGCCAGGCAATAATTACAATCTTCTGTTTGTGGTTTTGAATTAAGCTCTTTGTTAACGACACCCCGTGGGCTCCCTGGACATTCTTGCATATTTCTGGCTTTGTGCTAATGTGAGACACGCAAATAGTGCTCTGCCTTTGGCTGCAGCGGGTCCACCGTGCTATCTGAAAATGGCATGAAAGCTTTTCCATCCATATTAGCCTTTTCCAGGCCCTTCCCTGCCATTCACATCAAAATGCCAAAAACAACAGAACAGCACTGAAATTTTCTCCACTGGTCATGCACGGGCCCCTCCGGAGCCGGCAGCTTTACAGCAGATCACATCACAGCGGTGGTGTCAGCGTTTTTGAAAAGCCCCACTTTTCCCCAGCATTTTAAGAATCGGCCATCGAAGGCATTTTCAAAAAGGTCACATTTCAGCGACCACTTAGTATTGATGGCACAACTGTATCACAAAACAAATCATAAATCACAAATTTTGCCTCAGTGGGATTTCCAATCTGTAGATGCTTCAAGTGGAAAACTTTCAAAATAAAATTGGAGTAACAGAAAGAGACAACTCTAATCCATTGACAAACAGATATGCAGTTCTGTATGAGGGTTCTTAAGCAAGTTCAAGGAGCGCATATCAATGTTGGGGCAAAACAGTATACTCTAAAGTCTTATATCACTGTCCACAGAAACTCAAAGAAAAAAGAAGAGGAAAGCTTGGAGCTGGCTGCTGTTGGACAATTTGTCCGCTCAAACAGCACAAGTGGCAGAAGCAGCCAAATGTGATTTTGAACTGTTGCCCCATGAACCTCACTCATCAAACCTGCACCGCCTGACTTCTTCTTCTTCACATCTTCGGTCTCCATTTTCAGAGCGGTGATGAAGTCATGCATGCTGTTGAGGAGCATCAGAAGACCCTTCTTACAGCAAAGCGATAACAAAGTTTGATCATCGGTGGACCAAGTGCATTTGGATGTTGAAAAATAATGTGAGAAGAATCTGTCTCCTGTGGCGTTTTCTGGTGAGGCCGAGAACTACCCTCGTAGATATCGTGCATGCAGAATGATATGGAAAAAAGATCCGTCGTCGCCCACCTCAATCCACTCCTAAGCCCCTCTTCTCTTGAGGCGCTCACCTCCCATCCAGCTTCCTCTCAGCTGGCGGGCCGAATCCAGCCAAGAATAAACAGGAGCCTTTGAAAACCATCTGATGAGCTGTCTCCCAGGCACACCAGGAACGCTCACTCGCCCAGGAGAACCCTGGAGGGCCCTGGAGGACTGTGGAGGTCCAGAGAGCCCTGAGGGTATGTTTGTCAAGACTTCAGGTGAGAGGATCGCTCTTCTGGGTCTGTATAAACAGACCCAAACATCAAAGCTGTGCACTGGCATTAGCTGTTTCTGAGCAACACATGCGCAGCGATGTGAAGATAAGGTGCACATATTTTCTTGGTCAGGAGTTCTCTCGCTTCTCTCTTTATCCTCGGAGAAATTACTTACACACTGTCTAAATACACTGGGAAGAGAGAATGGATTAATCTTTGAGCCTTCAGGCACCATCTTGCCAAAACAAATGTAAATAATATACGTTGTTTTCTATGAATCGGATGTTAATGAACAGTGTGGATGTGCATTTGTTGTCATATGGGAAATGGTAAACAGGTGCATATGCTGAACTGCTTGCCCCTGACATGTCTTACAACCATACAAAGCGTATCAGGCATGAGGGGGAAAAGAGGTGGTTTTTTTTTTTTCATGGAGAAAAGGTACTCAGGATCCCCTGAGCAACTGCTGAAATAGCGGCATGTCAAAGTGAGGAGGATTGTGATGGGAGGTCATGTAGGATCGAAAGGAGAGTTTCAAGAGGAAGAAGACAATAGGCTGACTGTGACAGGCAGTGTTTGAGAAATCAATAGGCTCTGCTTTTGTTCTGTCTCACTTCAACACCTGAATCAGAACAAAGCGTCAAAGGCCGACTGAGTTCCCAAACTCTCTTCACTAACATCACTTGACAAAAGCTTTTCAACCCATTCGGCGGTCAGAAGCCAGCATATGTGCCGGTATATCATAGAACGTTAAAGCACTCCGCGGAGCCAGCGGTTTTGTTTTCATTTAAATCAGATATCGATACAAAGCACCTGCAGCCCAGACAAGACTGCATGCATTCTGCAATCATGAGAAAAATTACACCACGTTTTTTTTTTTTTTTTTTTCCTCCACAAAAACTGGAGGACTGGTGTGTAACTTTCCCCGCATAGAACGGTGATGAAACTGCATGCAACGTTCACATCGCTGTGGTGGAAACCATACAACTCCACTTTTCATTTCAAGATTTTATTGGCTTAGAAAATTACAGATGAACTCCTTGGAAACCTTGTAAATTTGATCCAATTAAAACACACGCACACGCACAAGGTTAGACAATATCACATTCTTGTTGTTAACACTAGAACCCTTTAAACCCTCAAGCAGTTTCTGGGTGTTCTTGTTTTTTGTTTTTTTTTGCTCCTGTCACATTTTTACTCATGATGGGATCAAATCTAAAGTCCTGCCCCTCTATGGAAACAGCACAACCATGGCTAGAAGTAGAGACAACTCTAAATTATTTTCTGTGAAACATGATTATACTGTCATAAATTACAAAGAAAGAAATAACAAATGTGAAATTTCTTGGATTACTTGAATTACTAAAAATGAACAAGTGCCCACAGGTGTTACAAATACTGGGGAAATGATGACTCTACGTCAGGGGTGTCGAATCC
>NW_007578151.1:236611-261018 GCF_000690725.1 Stegastes partitus | reverse complement strand
AGGTATCTCTATGAAACCAAACCTTGCAGATGCAGAGTTTAAGGGTCGTAGGAAAGCTGAAGATCTGATGATTCTTCCTGTTTCTTGCTCTGATAAATGGTGTAACTTTGGCAGTTTATTTAAGACAACATGCCTTTCAAAGCCACCGGTGGGTTTTGGAGGTCAGAGGGTTAAACCAAGTACTTCATACATGTTATCTGTGCTCAACAGGTTTGAAATCAGTCCGCTGACTGATTTACTGCCAGCTGGCACCTGTGCTGCCACAGCTGCCATGACCGACCCATAACCCACCAGCAGCAGCAGCTGCCACAGCTGAGTGTCACCACTGTGCCATGAGACTGTGCTGCAGGGAAAAAGAGACAAAATGCCTTCAATTCAACAGCAAACAGGTAAATGTAAGCTCTGAGCTATATAGCTGAGCAGATTCTTTAAAAGGCCCCACTTTTAGCTTTTGATTTCACGCTAGGCGAGCCTCAAATACTGTGCTCTTTTAAATCAGCACAGCAGACATTATCCATGCTCTGTTACACTTTAATGCTCTTCAATTTCCACTGTCCTAATAAAGTTTATGTGAAAGACTGTCAGTCTAATAAGTGTGAGATACATCAGGGTGATGAGTGTTCAGGTTCATGGCTCGGCCCCTGTGAGGATATTTCTTTGCCCACAGGGACTGGACAAACTAGAAATGCCACTTTTTTTTTCTGTGAGATCCCGACACAAAGACAACGGAAGCCTGCATCTATTACACCGGCAGGGAGAAAAATATCCTGAAGAGAGTGTTTTGACTTTTAGAGCAGTGTCAGAGAGCTCCGATTTCACTGGGGGATTCATATGCAGAGGGCTACACCGGCATCTGAACAGTAGGTCAGATCTCGACACGGCGATCCCGGCCTGATCCTGAACTTTGACTCCCGCAAACCTGCGTTGCAAAACATATACACGACAACAGAGAGGGCTCGTGGAATCTGGCGGTGAATTTGTTGACACAGAGAAAGGTAAAGAACTGAAACACGGCCAGCGGGCTAAATATAAACTGCTCAGGAGGCTTTCTTTCCTCTGGGCAGGGGATAAGGAGCAGCACTCGCAGCATCAGTCTTGCAGACCCACTTTTCTGGAAACTCACTAGCTCGTGGTAGAAAACACAGAGCCCTGCTTATTTCTTTGTTGGATAATTACACATCTGCGCGTGTGCTCGAACTATGCAGTCACACTCTTTTCATATCCAGGCTATAAACAATGGTCCATCTGTGTTCGATGATAAATTTCCGTGTCCATTATTCAAGTGAAACATATGCTTTTAAGCGATAATGAGTATAATAGCTGTGTCATTTTGGACCACGAGATCAAGCAGATATTTCGCAGCTTATTTTCAACATACAGTCTTCGTAATGGAAACGAGGCTCTTTCATGTCTGAGAGGACTTTTTCCCATATTCTCCACACAACACAATGCTACCAGCATTCCTCTGCTGCAAACCAAACCTCTCTGTCTGCACTTACGTCATGCAAGTCCTGGCAGGCCAGCTGGCTAATTCCCACTCCTGCATCAAACTTGCAGGCCACAGGCGGGATGACACTTTGATCAAATTTAAGTAAAATGGACTTCCCAGAGTTTGAAAGATCAATACCACATTAATAACACCTGGCTGAGGGAGCCGAGAAGCCTGCACTCGGGTTGTTGCCGCAGAGTGGAAAAAGGAAGAGACAGGCCAAGGCAGGCCACTGACTGTAAATCTCTCAAGTCTTGGCATCTCTTCCAGGCTGCTGGAAGGTGTCACAATAACCCTGAAGACCTCATAGTGGCGGCAGCTCAAGTCCCTGCTAGCGTCAGTGTCAGGACGGGCTGACTCACTCGGCACCGTGGGACCTTCCTGCATGGCGAGGGCTTCGGTGTGAGATTTCCTGCTCTTGCGGGCAAAACACGGAGGTGCTGAACACATGCACACGAGGATCTGAGGCACGCATTCACTCTAAAACATTCAAATTTAATATTAAGATGCTGAGTAATCTGTGCATTGCTGAAAAAAATGCTTTAATTACATTTGAAAACGGAAGAAATGAATGAGTCCTTCGCCAAATGCTCAAAGCGTTTGAATCTTTTTAAACTTAATGTTAGCAGAAACATGCACTGGTGAGCTGTTAACATGCTAATTTCTCAAGTGTCTCATTGCCTTATGTTTCACGGTCATTTAACGCTTTTCTAAAGGAGGAAATTAGTTTTTTGATTTCTAACTTTTCTGTCTCCTAATAACACACTGACAATAAAAGACCTTGTCATGTGTAATTATCTCCACTGCCCGCTTCTCCTCCGAGTGGTTCCTTTTCGGCGCTCTTTGTCGAGGCCTGGCGAGACTTGATCGAAGGGAGCTCGCACAGGAGGGTTCAGGCGAAATGGCAGAAACACACACACACACACACATAAAGCAGAAACAATCCTGCTTTTGACCCGTTTCTCAAAGACCACGACCTGCTCTTCCTTCGCCTTAAAAAACACGACTCCCAACCAGGATTTGACCTTTCTGAAGAGCAAAAACAACCCTCCGCCTCAGTAGGCCACAACAACAACAAAAAGTTAAGCAGAGTTAGGAAACAGAACATGTGATAATTAAAATGAGAACAGCAAAATGCTTAGTGGGACTAATTAAGCACAACAATCACAAGATGTGCGTGAGCTGCAGTCTTGCATGAAAAATAAAAAATGTATGCACACTCAGCACGGCACAAACTCAGACGTGATGCATCACGAGGAAGATAAGAAACGAGACCAGATCCAGGCAGCGGAGGCTCCTCGATGGACACATGCTTCCACTGATGAGGAGTACCAATCATGGCACTTGGCATGAAGCAGCACTCCTTGAACACATGGAGTAGATGGATATGTTTCATCTCCCAGTCTTGCGAGATGAGTAAGCCAATCGGGGTCTGGCTCTCCTCCACATAGCCCCACATTACAATAGATCAGAGACAGAGGAGACAGAGCAGCAGAGCGGAGGACTCCTCTCGTAGACACAGTGTTTAATCACGCATACGCACCAGCATGAGCGCTGAGGGCAAGAGTGGCCGGCAAGCTCAGCAAAAGTCCTGCTGTGGCCGCAGCTGAGAGCAAAACATCCATCTGAATGAATCCCTCTGTCATTCTCAGCTCGTCTGCTCACGAAATTCCTTCCTCCCCTCCAATCCCTTCCCTCCTTGTTGCAAAGTTTTCCATCTGCTCTCTGAATTACTGATTCCCACAAAGATGGAAATCACCCAGTCTTTTCAGGAGTCTGATTCAGGCCCAATCCCTGCTGCCCCTCGCACTCCAACCACAGATGGTGGCCTGGCTCCTGCAGGGAACACTTCCACTCGGTGGATTTGCCGCGGCGTCGAGGCAACATTATCAACATGTAGCTTACTTCTTCATTTTTTTGTTTTTTTCTTTCTTTCGCAACAGCAGTAATGCACAAATTCATCTCAGGCTCTCATTTTTTTCCCCCCATTCAGCTAGATGCTTATTATAGAGAGCACATCTAATGGACTCTCAAGAACCAATATGTAACACATACAAATAGACTCCGTGAGATGAATAATGTCGCAATAATAACATTTAGCAATAAAGAGAACCCTTAAATTGGTGCATATTTAAATGGTGCAAGGACGATTCTTTTGACCAAATATTAAATACGTTTCAAGTTAATTTAAGCCCTGCAATAAATAGATTTGTCTTCTTGGAAGTAGAGCATCCCTTGTATCCTCTGTAATCTCTTCAGTGTTTTCCTTATGTCTGCTCGCTACATGTGTGAGCGTCACTATATCTGTTAGCGCCTGTACATGTAAGTTATTCTCTAATATATTTGTGCCCAGGCTTAAAATGCATCTTGTCTTTTTTTTTTTTAAATATCGCCAACATTGCACCATTTATCAGAAGCAGAAACTGTAAAAACAGAAAGAATCATCAGATATTTAAGTTTCTGACTAACCTTGAACTAATTACTTATGACAGACTGTTAGGAAACATGGTCACACCTAAGCTAAAAATCTGGATATTTCATCGCTTTATTCTACATGTCTCGTTTAAAAATCGTCAAAAACGAACCATTTGCAACAACCAAAACAAAAGATCCTTCATACCTCGGGGCAACAGTGAAGCCATTGGTGACTCTACTGTAAACAACAATCACATGACGAAAATTCTTTTTGGCTGAACTGGGTTGAACTGCAGGCTGTGTTTATGCAGAGCAGATAGGACACCATCACAGAAACAAACTAAAAATGTAAAAATCAAAGCATCCACAGTATGTTTAGTCACTATTGTTACAGCTTTGGGCACTTGGCAACTCTCATACCTGCTGATTTTAAGCTCTTTTCTCATTTTTGTGAGATAAATTAATAAAAAAAATTCCACGTTTTGCTTCCTGTTTTGTGATTTATAGCATTTTAACCATACTATGCTGCACAGAAGACACTTCTGAGCTCTCTCTCCTTGTAGTCATGGCTGTGCTGTTTCCACAGAAGTGCAGGACTTTAGATTACAGTGAAAAATGAACCCACAGTGTGTAAAGATGTGACAGGAGCAAATAAACGCCCAGAAACTGCTTGTAGTTCAGAGGGTTAACCTTGACCACAACAAAGATATTCAGTTTACTATCACGTAGCAAACAGAAAACCACAAAATCTCTACATTTACGAGGGTCGACGCTCTGATGTTTGGCGTATTTGCTTGAAAAATGATGATTATCACTGCAGCTCCGCTCCCTCTATGCTCGGCGGTTCCATATCACGTTTCCCAATATCGCTGCTGATGTTTATGCAGAGTAAACCTGAAAGCCCTGAAGTATTATTCATTCCACGCCACGCTTTAACTTAGACAGTCTGGGCTTCGCGGTCCTTTTCATCTCGGTCCAAGTGCTATCTTATTCACTGAAATAAGCAAAAAGGATATTCTGCCTTAACTTTAGATCAAACCGGGAAATGAGTCATGAGACGCGGGATAATTACACCACTCAGTTGACAACATTCGCTGCTAATAGAGGAAACAGATGGTAAGTGAGCATCTATTCTATTCCCATAAGAGACAACAGAGGAGTGAAAGTGTCAGATTGGGCTTTACACAATGAAGAGAAAAAAAAAAAACGCACACACACAGCATGGCACCACCACAACTGGACTTTCACTTTCATAAGTCTCTTTGTAGCTGAGAAAACATGATGCAAATGTAATATTTTCCTCCTTTTATCAAGCAGTCCAGTGCAACACACAGTCTCCATATCTCACAGCCGGTAATAATTCCTCTCTGACAGCCTGGACTGGACGCCGCATGAAGCAGGGAAGAGTTATGGAAAATATGGATTATATCGGGTGAAAAGGGCAAGAAATCCCCAAAGGAGAGCGAAGTCTTTAATTGCGATTAGGCATCCAAGGTTAAGGTGTGGTCCTCGCACAATCATAGTAATAAAGGCGGCGTTAATCAAAAGGAGGCACTCTGAGGATTGTGGGAGTCGAGGCTGCGTTTATGCCTCCTTGGCTTCTCCTCCTCCTCCTCCAGGATGTAGGCAGGCGGAGAAGCATGAAGGGCCGGTAGGGGGATCAGGAGAGGAAGAAAGCCACAGAAACTGGCAGCGTTTTAACTATTAACTGCTAATAGGAAGGTAAAAGCGCAGGTGCTGAGGCTTGCAACACTCCAGTTAACAAACTAAAAAACCGACAGCATGTAAATTCCTGTTGACAGATACTCTCACACAGCGCTGCGTGCTGGAGCGTTGCTGTTCCATTCAGCTCTTTTAATTACCTGTGTGTGTGATTTAATCCTTCATATGTCTCAGCCCATTCCTCTTAATGATGTGCTCCATTCAGCTCTTGACAATACACATTCTGCTTGCACGGGTTTGTGTTTTTTTGGGTTGTTGTTTTTTTTTTTTTTTTCCCTAGTTGCACATACAAGTAGCTTTTCCCTCCATTTCTCATGAAACAGTAGCAGCGCCAGGAAGAAACACAAAATATTGGAGGGAAACTCAAAAGAATAATCTTCCTTCCGCATGTGACGAGCACTGTGTCACACTCGTACAAAGCAGCCCGCAGTGGAAATGTTATCAATATTACTTCCTTATTACTCTGCTTTTATGCCCCCACAAGGGCTACGATTCATTGTGTGTGTGTGTGAGAGAGAAATTCAAACAGGCCCGAGTCAGTTCAGCCTTTAGACAAAAGCATCCGAGCTCTGTAATTAGATTGCATAAATGACTAACAAAATTCAACGAGTAAAAGCTGAAACATGAATTTGAATGAATGTGAAAAGGTCTGTGTCAGATACATATAAAAGATTTATTTATACTGCTTTGTCTCTCTCTGTCTCTCTTGCTATCTCTACTTCTCTGACATGCAGCTGAGTTTCATTTTGGAAAAGATTTATTTATCCTACTGGATATTTCATATCTTTTTATCTTTAAAAAAACACAGAATCTATCCATGTTACAATCCACAAAACAGAAAGAGAGCACTTTTTTTCTTCTCTAACAACCATTTGACATGAATATTTTTTCACATCTTGGAGGATTTAGAGCTGACTGGGAGAGTTTTCAGCCAAAAAAGACCAGAGGGAGGCAGCTCATCACACAGGAGGGAAAATCCAGCAGCTTTGAGGGATTGGCTCTAACAACTTCTCCACAGTCCAAATTTGGTTTCAATAATCAATAACCATTTCAATGTCACAAACCCCATTAGAATGCAAACTTTCAAGGAGTCTGGGATCAGCAATGCAACCCGACGCCTGAATGGAGGAAGCTCCAGGTTCTGGTGTCTGGATGTCATCACAGATTGAGGGGACGTGAACGCACAAATATTAATTAAAATTGGCGACATTACGCGCCTTTATCGCTCTTTGAGGGGATTTTTGTTGCTTCTAACTTTGGATCAAACACCTTTTGGGTTACCTGGCCGCTTTAAAGGCGCTAAACAAAAGGCAGGAGCAGCGTAGGGAGGATTGTGTTCGGGGAAATGGGAGCTTTTCCCCCCCAGAGCACCGAGGCGCAGTCCTCTAAAATAACCAAGATTATTTTTACGCACAGTAAAAATAAATAAATAAATAAAAAAAAACTTGATCCAAACTTGTTTGAATAAAAATGTTTACATTCCTTATTGGGAGGACAAACATTATCCCATAGGTAAGTCATGGCAAAGGGGCAGAAAGCCGCAGATACACGCAGCAACGTGTTCGGGAACAGGGGCACAAAGTTGGCACCTTCAACCAGACTCGCTCCGCTTTTGCTTTCGGTGGAGTTTGATCCACATGTAAAAACTTCTCAGCTGCTTTTAGGTGATCGAGGTGGAATACGAGTCTTACCTGTTGGCCCCTCGATGCCATCGGCGTAGATCTGCACTGACAAAATCAACAGAAAGGCGCAGGTGTTCATCGTGTAGATGTTTTAGTCCACTTTAAATGTGCAGAAGGAAGCATTTCATTCACTCCGCGAGATCCGTGCGCGCAAGTGGCGGAGCGGAGCCCATCTATTCCCCACAATATGTGACTGAGTGGAGTTTCGGAGACACTGAAGGAGACAGGGCAGAGCTAGTTCTGCAAACTGACGTCAGGGTAAACAGTTCAGGAGAGAGATTTTCTTTCTCAAGCCCACTTTCCTTTCCCAGCCTCCACTTCTTCGCAGGTTCACAGTATGAGCCGGGCGCCTCCAAGTGGCCAAATCCAGCAAGGACGCTGTGGTATTCAAGCGTCGGCCAAGCAAAACCCCAAACTGAGTGTGTGTGCTGGTAGTGCTGGTTCAGTTAAACCCAAAATGATTCATAACATGACCGAATTTTGATTTATAGCGAATTTGAATTGGACCAATAGTTTT
Organism: Stegastes partitus; assembly: GCF_000690725.1. Lineage (NCBI taxonomy): Eukaryota > Metazoa > Chordata > Actinopteri > Pomacentridae > Stegastes > Stegastes partitus. Next base: position 253,193 of record NW_007578151.1, on the reverse strand, counting down.
TTTTAGGGATGGAAATGAAATAAAGAAGAGACTAAAGATGATAAGACGTTGTGTTAAAGATGTGAATGAGGAGTTTTAGCCATTTTTTTTCCTACAAATGTAATGTCCAAAATTATTCATACCCCTCAGTAAAGACTTTGTTTACCTTCACATCAGTTAGTTCAGTCTTTCTGCATGACTTCACTGGGATTTCCTTCCTCTTCTATGTTGATCTCCAGCTCTCCATTACTCTGCTCTGAGTTCCTTCACAGATTCTGGATGGGACTCTGGCTGGGCCGCTCCAAAATCTTCATATTGATTTAACCATTTGTCTCGTTGGAAGTTTTTCTGCAGACTGCCTGATGTTTTCCTCCACAACCTTAGTGTGCTCCTCTGTTCTCATGATGCTGTTGACTTTGGCCACGCTGCCTGGACCAGTGGCAGAAAAACACCCCCAAGCATCACGTTCCCACCTCCATGTTTGACCATGTGGATGGTGTTTTTGTGGTTGAATGCTACTCCTTTCTTTCACCAAATGGAAAACCACATCCCTGTCTCGTCTCATCCCACCGCACACCTGATGGCATCAAGCTTCCTTCCTTGTCCTGGTCAGCTTTTGTGAGTCTGTCTTGTAGAAGTGCAGTCCTCCTTGGTCTTCATGGAGACCAGCCCTGTTCAGTGTCTGCTGAAGAGTGGGACTGAGATATTTGCTCACACTCACCAGGATGGTCTCTGTGCTGATCTTTAGATTCTTCTTGACCTTTTGTACTTTCCTTCCTGTCGGCACAGGTGTCACTCTTGGCTTCCCACCTCGTCCTTTGAGGTTTTTTCAGGGTGGAACTCCTTGTACTTGTTTGATTCCGCTTTGCACTGCGGTCACTGGCACTTGAAAACACTTGGATGTGACTTTCAAGCCTTTCCTGGTCCTGTGAGCAGCAACTGCACCAGTTGTTGTCAATTTATAGTATGTTAGGACGCTCTAGACGTTAATAGACATATCCAGAACTATTTGGAATGATATAGAAGCTGCATTTTCAACAAGAAAAACAATTTGAAGCAGTATGAATAATTTCAGGACATTTATAGTAAAATTGTATAAAAACACACAATGTTTTACGGTCAGTTGCAGCCAGAAGAAACCTACTGATCAAACACTATATTTCAACATTTGCAGTGAGTATGAATAACATTGGACTCACCTCTCTGTTTGAGACCGGATTTAAAGCTGGATATCAAAATCAGTTTCACAATACAGGCTAAGATTTGGCTTAGACATGCAGCTATAAAGGCCCAAACAATAGGATGCATTCAGATAGTGAGACTCATTTAATTCTAATGAGAAGTCACTTAATCTTCCCTGCCCAGCAGCTCCGAACAGTAATTCCCCTGCACCCAGCACCACAGGTACAGGAGTCTGACAACAATGCCTACAGGCTGAGAAATACTCGTTACTTAGGCCCGCTGAGAAAACATCGTACGCTTTAACTCCTGCACTAAACATGCTAGATCAATCTCATTTTAAAATCGACTCTGAGGTCTAATTATTCTGCATATTTGCAACCTGTGCTGAAAAAATAACATTTTTTTTATCCTATTAGCTGCTGTTTTACACTCGAGCTTAGTCATATATTCACACAGGACAGACAGGTAAGCACGCCTGCACTCCTACCTTCCATGACAGGTGCAAAGCATATTTCTCCATAAATTAAATAGTCTGTCATGTTGTTTGCATTGAATTTGCATTTGATGAATTTAACTTTTTTTTTTTTCTTCCTGTGCCCCACAGCTGTTCATGTTTATGAACACCTGAAGAATCAGATAGCAGGAGTCGCTCTTGGATTTTCATGTCAAAGTTAAATGTAAACACACAGCACGGACGTATTAACTACATAAAAAAACGACTTGAAAAGCCACAGCCACATATTTTCCAGCTTGTCTGGCCTGTCGCCGTCTTGTAAAACGTGTAATAACATTAGAGTTGTGTATTTGATTATGAATCACTCAACACTCTCACCATGATGCAAGGTGTCTGCTGCTATTTGATTATAGCTTTACGCGTGTTTTGATATTCACCTTTCAAGTAAAAGCATCTCGCACAAATGCTGATGTCGCAGCCGCTCCTGTTTTCGAAACACAGCTGACACACTTAGCCGTGGCTCCAGGACTCCCAATTGGATCAAGATGCCATTATGCAGGCTATTCATCATTCATTTTGTTGTTTGCGTGTGAACATTAAAGCTGTGGATTAAATTAAAGGCAGCCAAATAGGCGCATCTAAGGCTTCCAACATGAGTGCACACTGCAGACTCTAATGTTGTTAGCCCCCCAGATGACAGATGAACGATTCATTGCACAGCAAATTACTTAATTTCACCAAAGGAGCACAACGTATGTCAAGCTAACACCTGCAATTACACCTGCTTGATGCATGGCAGACACTTTGCGTCCTGGTATTCGATGCCCAGAGTAGCAATTTATTTAAACTAAGGGAGTATTTCGGCCACAATCTGTTGTGATAGTTTAATTTGCATGTAACTCTGATAGGATGCTACAAAAATACTGTCCAAACACAACAACAGGACAGGTGCACTATGGTGAAAGCCATTTTTATCAGATGTTTTATAAGCTGCCACTCATAACGTCCTCGCAAACAACTACATCTGCACAGGCGGTGTTGTGCATCAATTTATAATAACATATCATCATAGTTCTGAGAGAAGTTGTCAAAAGCGAACCATCACTGTCTATCAGCCGGCCCCGGCATGCTCAAAAAGTACACAAACGGGGAATCACACAGGGAAGAAAACTGCTAGACTTTTATCTGTCAGAGCTGAAACTTTAAAGCCTGGTCAAACACATCGAGCAGTGGTATCACAATAGACAAGTTCCACCGGCTATCAAATAGGAAATGATTGATATCAGCGATTGGAAGTCAAACTGAGTTGCAAAGTGATCCCACAGAGCAGCAGTTTTCTCCAGCGAAGGGGGATTTTTAGGGTTGTATTTCCGCATAAGTTCTGTTCTATTGAGATAACTGAGGTAACAAGGACAGCATTGGGAACCATAGGAAAGATGAGGCAGCGAATGAAGCGTCTTAGATTAAAACCAGAGAGAAAATTCAAATAAAATCGGCCTACGGTGAGCATTCCTCCCATCTGTATTTAAAAAAGTCAGTACACTCCTGCGCAATATCACCGAAATGTCAAACGATTCCCCTCAGTACAAACTTAATACAACAACACTCTGGTACTGGGACTCAAATCTGCTATTTTTTTTAGTATCTCATGTGTCCATCTTTATTTTTATTGACAGACTCAATCCTCCTCAACATGATACCAGATTTCTTGAGCGATGATCCGCCTTCTTCAGAGACATTTTTCTCGGCTGCTCTTTGCTGGATGAGTGGTGCTGTTCTACCTTTCTCTTTAAAATACCCATAAGGTGTCCTATTGGATTCAAGTCAGGAGACATACTTGGCCAGCTTGTACTTTTTCTCTTTAGGAACTCTTGTGTGATTTTGGCAGTGAGTTTTTGGATCATGATCATGCTGTAATATTTCTCTTCTGCCAAGTTTCTGCAAACTGGGAGTCATCTTGTCAGCCAATGTTGTGGTATATCCACAGGCATTCGCATAAATGTCATTTCCTCAACATCTTTCGCACTCATGCAGTCTCATATCATCACCACCTCCGTGCTTTACTGTCAGGACTATGCATCCACTGTGGTGGTAATGGACGACTTACACCAAGCATGTTGGACTCCATCTGAGCCGAGCAATTTGATTAAGATATTCACAGGGCTTCTTTTTATGTTCTTTTGCAAAGTGTTACCTTGCAGTTATTTGCTAAAGGGATTTTCTTGCACATGTTCCATAAAGGCTGACAGATTTTTTCACTTCCTCTGGTAAATATTCGCCACGTAGAGCCACGATGCATGCATGAGATGCAGATAGACACAATCTGCAGGTCCAAATCTAAGAAAGTTCTGGCGCACAAAGCTCATTTTATAACAATGTCCATGCAGTTGGGCTGACTGGAAATCAGAAATGTACTCAATTTTGTTTTCACGGTCACAGGTTTTCTAACTCGTATGTCAGTATATTCACTTCTGTGGCATTTACTGTCTGGACGTTCAGCGTAGTCTTTACAAAGAATTTGTTTTTGGCTTCGTTTCTGTTCATCAGAGGAAATACTCCGCTAGTCAGCTTACAAATAACGCAATTATTAAGAGGTGACAGAAATGTGAATCATTTGACATTTAAGCGATATTGCACACACTGTTGTTTACTGTACCAGCATTTTGCAACTCTCATCAACAACCTGACATAAAAAGAATCAATAAATTGTAGAATGAAATTATCTTTTTGCACACAAGCTTAAACACTGCTTCTGTTAAAATGTCAAACATAACAGTTTTTATTTTAAATGTGTTCATTATCTTATAAGGTGATTTTGGACCTTTAGTGCCCTTTTTAAACCACACTTTCATGTGTATAACATATTGCCCCCCTTCGTATTTGCTTCTATAGCAAAGGGATGGTAAGTAAATAAACAAGATTCTGTATTTGCAGCACACGTTAGTACACAGTACCCTGTATCAAGCAACAGCACGTCAACAGTCACCGTAATTACTTAAAATATAGTTTTCGTTAAGGATAATCTTCAGGCAGTGAGCGTCTGGTGCATAGATCTTAGGCATCATTAGGTCCAAGGGCCTAAATCCAAGCCTGAGTCGAAAAAAATGTCACAAAATCCAAAATCATGTCAAATTCAAAACACAAATTTAACTCACAAAACAAGTATCTTAATTTACAAATATTAGGAAAACAATGTTCATGAATTCTCTGAAAAAGCTGTCAGCTACTTGTAGGCAAAGGAAAATGTTGTCACCAAAGACTTTATGATGAAATCAGATATTATATCTACAGACTTCTGAATTCCTGAAATTTAGAAACACTTCAAGTTCTGTCACAACTACGCGGGGTTCTAATACTATGTCCAAAAGACAAGAGACGACTTGCAGATTATTTTCTCGACTAAATGTCTCTGATCTATAAAATATCACAAAATAGAAAAACAAAAATGCCTATTGCAATTACCCAGAGCCCAAAGTGACGTCTCTATATTGCAAAATACTGTATGTTTTGTCTGACCAACAGTCCAGGTCAGGCTGAGAAAAACATTTAATGAGCTGGGACCAGTGAATTTTTTGGCATTTGTGTTAAAAAAAAAAAAAAACAGTTTATCAGTGATTAAAAATAATAAATCGCAGTATGACTTTCTGGCAGTCAGCGAATCAGTTAACTAGACATTTCAGCTCCATTGTGTTTTGTGAAATGTTATAAAAGCATGTTTAAAATTGTCTTTTTGTCATTTAAAACCTCACTGACAAGAGCATATCTGTGCCTGTAGCACCACTGCATGAACCACGACAACCACAACTCCACTAACCCCTGCGTATCCTCCATAAACACCGATCAGCCACAACGTTAAAACCACCGATTATCATGTTAGAGTTGCACCTCTCACGGGGCGGGACGTAGGCAGCAAGGGAACACTCAGTCCTTAAAGTGCATGTGTTGGAAGCAGGAAAAATAGGAAAAATGGGCAGCAAAAAGATCTGACTGACTTTGACAAGGGCCATTTTGTGGTGGTTAGATGACAGGGTTTCCAAACAGGCAAGTCTTGTGGGGTGTTCCCAGTATAAAGTGGTACCAAATGTGGTCCAACGAAGGGCAACTGGTGATCCAGTGAGAGGGTCATGGGCTCACTGAGGCATGTGGGCAGCGATGGCTGGCCTGTGGGGTCGGATCCCACAGAGAGAGCTGGTGTAGCATAAATTTCTGAAAAGTTTAATGGTGGCTATAATTAAAAGGTGTCTGCAGAGGGCCAGTGTTAACCCCATCCATTGCTAAGATAGCCTGAAAGGGCATGCAATCTAAAAGGGCCTGGTTTGACAAATAGCTGTGTTGTTTACCTGGGGAAGAGATAGCAGCAGGATGAACTATGTGAAGAACGCAAGCCAGCAGAGGAAGTGTGATGCTCCGGACAATGTTTTTCTGGGAATATTTGCATCCTGGCATTCATGTGGATACTTTGACGCCTAAAAATACAAACATCAACGCAGACAACATGGTATTCCCTGATGGCTTTTCTCAGCAGCAGAATGCTTCCTGCCACATGGCAAAATGATTCAAGAATGGCTTGAGGAACATGACAAAGAGCTGTTGACTTGGCCTCCATGTTCACCAAATTTCAATCTGATATGGCATTTGGAGGATGTAAAAACAAGTCAGGAAGGCCTCCCCTCATAACCTAAAGGATCACATCTTGGTTCCTGATACCACAGGAAACCTCAGATGTCTGTTGAGTTCATGCATCAGTAGGTTAGTGCTGTTTTGCCAGCATCAACTTGAACCTGCGCCGTGTAATGCAGGTGGTTTTAATGTTGCGGCTGATCGTTGTATATGAGCATACAAGAGAAAAGTACAGTTTGACAAAGTAATATTATTTTTTAATTGTTTCCCCGCTGTGTGTCTCCTTTTAGTCTCAGGCACATTCTCTCAATTAGTCCCACTGAATCCCTCTGGGGTCGTCTGGCTCACTTACTTTTATGTTTCTTTGATGCCTTTCTCCCTATAATCACCTTTTCAATGTCATGCAAGCCTTCTGTCTCCACTGCCGCCTCGCTTCTAATGTGAGAGTCTTCCCGAAACTTCACAGTCTCTCTCTGTCCAGGCTCTTTGTGGATCCCTGAGGTGTCTTTCTTCTCGCCGCCTGTCTGTCCCAGCCGGTGAACCTTCTCCGGGTTTCCTGCCTCACTGATCTCATGCTCCCTCTCCAGCGTGGCACCGTGGCCGTCCCTGTCTGTCCTGCCAACTCCGGCGCGGTGATGCTGGCCGGTGAAGGCAGAGAAGTGGGTAAATAGCTGAGCGTACGACGCAGCAGATAAGCCGGTAACAGAGAGAGGTTGGATCACTGTGCTTGTTTTGATGGAGGACAGCGAGTTCTGGCTGTTCGACTGGCTTTGACGTTGAGGTCGAAGGTGTTTTGACGACGACGTATTGTAAATTGTGCTTTTATCGCAACTCTTCCTCCTCTGGTCCTCCAAAATCTCATCCAGCACTGCACGAAAACAAGATATGAGTTAATACAATCCACTGGGGCGTCACTGCGAGTACTGTACGTTGGCTTTGACAGTTTTCTCACCATAAACACTGTTGTGGATTTTGTTCTCTTCATTCTGGCTTCGCCTCAGGTCCAGAGCTTGCTTCACTGAATCCAAAAGCCCAAACATCTCACACAAGGAATTAAGTATGACGGCGTCTGACAAAAGAAAATAATAAAAAGTCAGCTACAAGATTTGAATGATTAATACAAGTCTTTATTAATTTGTCAAATTCTGCTGTTTAAGAAATTGCTTTAAAAACAAATCAATCTCCATGAATTTCAAACCAGATGTAGCTGGAGGAGCCTTTGCTGGAAATCCTTTTCTTTTTTTAAAAACTGCACAACTTGACTGGCAAAAGTCAAAGCAAATCTTTCCAGTGATTAGACAGGTCCCACCATGGGAATCGTACCTGTTTCCTGCAGGTTGGCTCGCTCGCTGCGAAGCTCCACTCCTTTAAAAGTGGTTAATAATTCAGTCTGGAGGCTGGACAGCACCTCTCCCATCAGCCCAGAGTCTGCCACGCCCTTCCACAAACTCAATACTCCGTCTAGAGAAGGTCAACAGTCAAGACAGTATTACGATGCGTGGAGAGCAAGAGTCTGTTCTTCATTTTTTTAGAGGTGTTATAGAAATAAGAGGAACTTGTACAGGCATCATTATAGAGGTGATGTGTGGGATCGTATTCATTCTTGTGTGTGCAGTCGAGTTGGATGGTATAAAAAAACAGAAATAGGCCTGACACAATGGAGAGAAAGCCCAGCGAAATAAATAAGAAATGCAGGATAAATAAGACGGGGTAGGGAGGCAGGGAAATGTCTGCGGGTGAGATTTGAAGAGAGCATTGAAAGAGTAATAAAGTGAAGAGGGGAAACAGAGGAGGAGATGTCAAGGTTGGAGAAACAATGGAGAGAGAAAAAAAATGGATATAAGGAGATAAAAGAAATGGGAGAAGTGCTGCACTTGGGGAGAGGATGTTAAATGGGTGACGGAAAGGGAAGGAGTAGGAAAATGGGTTAGAAAAGAGGTGCTCTAGGAAGAGAGAAAAGAGGGCAGATTCGAGAGGGAATGAAAAATTGCGTCGGATCTGTGAGCAAAACAGAAGTTGAGTGTATTAGAGTGAGAAAATGTCAGAGGTGCTTGATATCTAATCTTACAAGAAGTGTGTGCACATTCGTGTTTGCTTAAATGTCTGCCTGGATAAATGCAATACGCCTCATGAAAATATTCCAAATCCCATTTACAGCGATCTCAAGCTGAATTAATTTATTCCTCCGCGTCGGCACTGTACACACTACTCGGAAGCGACGCGTTTCCGCAGATGGAGGAGTACGGCTACAGCCCGAGTACGCTTGCCGAGAATTGTCAATTTGTTTTAAGCCCTGTGACAAGCAATTCTGCATGTGCAGTGACGCATTGCAATTTGCCATTCGCAAGATCCCCCCACCTCCCCGCAGGCTATTTTACCTACCGTGGTCGACCTGGAACAATGCCTAATCAGGTCACCTTTAAAAGCCCTTAAATCAAAGCAGGAAAAAGCCACACTTAGAAATGTCAGATGCCGTCGGTGGTAATATAAAGGGACACGACTCTGTGCCTGCCTGTGGTCAGCAGCTTTTTAAGGACAGTCTGCAGGAAAAGGCAGAACATCGCACAACTGCAGATTCAGAGGCTCACTGGCTCGGTATATCAGAGGGGTCAAATAGTTGTGGCAGCAGGAGGCGTGACACGAGGGACTGAAGGACTGCAGGACAACTCGTGTAAATCCTTTGAAGTACAAGGGCTTCAAATAAATGCTCGGCCTCTTGGCGACTGAAGGTCAGTGGGCTGAACCGGTGCCTCCTCCTATTACAACAACGTGTCTTTTAAACTTATTAAGTCAGTGCTTTGCCAATTTACCAGCAGAGTATTGCCCCTTTGGCAGATGACAAAGTGATTGATGAGAGGGGTAAATGAATCTTCCACAATCCAGACTTTTTAGGGGCATGTTAAAAAAAAACACAGTGTGTGAGAAAAGGCACCACTTAAATGCAAAATGATTGAAAATTGGAACACCTTCTAATATTGAATCACTTCTAAGTTGAGCAAGTTGAAGTCTAACAGTTTAGAAAGTAAAAAAACACAGGCCTCACCGTAGGAATTCAATGCAACACTTGAGATTCAAATCGCCAATACTTCCACTTCTATTTCTGATGACAGACTTAATCCTAATGAGCATGGAGGATACTGGTGCTGTACAAATGTCAGAATTAGTGTATTTGTTTCAGCTGCTCCACAGGAGGGGTGGTGTTGCTCTACCTTCAAAACACCCCAAAGGCAGATTTGTGTCTGGCGTCATACTTGGCCAGGTCACAGCTTTCGCTTTTTTTTCTTGTTTAGAATTTCTTGTGGGATTTTGGCAGTGTGCTTTAGATCGTTATCACACTGGAATATTCTTTTTCTGCCAAGTTTCTGCAGACCGGGAGTCATCCTGTCTGCCAGTGTTTTGGTATATCTACAAGCATTCATAGCGCTGTCTGTAACTGTCATCTCCTCAACACCTTTTGCACTCATACAGCCCCAGATCATCACACTCCCCACCTCTGTGCTTCACTGTCAGGACTTTGCATTCACTGTGGTCTACCTGGACACGTTCACACAATTAACATGCTGGAGCCCATCTAAGCTGAACAAATTTATCTTGGTCTCATCTGATCAAAAAAAAATGTGCTTCCAGTAGTCGTCAGGCGACTTTTCAAGTTTTTTTAGTCAAGTTTAATCTTGCAGCTTTGTAGTGAACAGCCAGCGATGGTGTTTTTCTTGGATGCCTTCTATAGAGGTTGTTGGTGTGAACTGTCCTTCACACTATGATGTCACAGAAATGTTTAATGATAACCCCTGTGCCAGCTCTGAAGGTTACTCATTTGGTTTTCAGAGCTCGATTGTGCAAGTAACACGGTCTGTTGCGTCAGTTGTGGAAGACGACCACTGTAGCTCTGATTAGTGGGACTATGGCTCCTTCTGTACCTCCTGATTATTGTTTCCACAGATTTTTAGTTGGTCATTTAATCCACCTGTATCATTTCTACTCTTTGTTAAGTCTCACAGACAGATCTTTTTCACTTTCAATTCTTTTCCACATGGAACCATGATGCAGACATGCAGATGGACACAGTCTATAGGTCCAAAACTGAGAAACCTCAGAATGTCAAAGGTCATAATTCTGTTTATGCAATTAGGCTAACTGCAAATCACAGGTGTACTCTATTTATGATCAATTTTGTTGCATTAAGTTTCTATGTTGGGGCCTGTATTTTCAATTCTAATGTTTTATTTTTATTCATAGGAGTAGCTGTTCCACTTGTCAGCTTAAAAGCAATTATTGAGAGACGATGCATTTTTTAATTGTTTAACATGTACGTGATATTATTGTTTGTGTTTATTCACTTCTGTTTCATATTACACACACCTGCAAAGCAAGCCTGGATTGCAGAGTGTCTCAATACTGTACCCATATGGTGTCTAACAGCAGAATCACCACAGTGGAATAGCTCACGGTCGTGTAGCATATTGTGCCAGTAGATCGGTTTTGCCACTTCCATAACAAAGACTGATTATGCTCACATTTTGCTGCAGGATAATAATTATTTGTGTACCACATTATGCAATGAATGCTAAAAAAAACAAGGCTGTAATATAAAAAGGACTCAGGATTTAGCCTGTCCTTTAGGATGTCCTTTCACCAGAGTCATTTCTGTGTTTTTTTGCTCCACACTCAAGCATCCTCATCCTGTTCAGGCGACTCAACAAGCACCCACATTCTTATGCGTACAAGTTTCATTTGAATATTAAGGGTCTGTGGTTCCTCCCTCAGGAAATTTAGTGCCTTTTTCTGAATTCATTTGCAGTGAAATGTATTTATTTATGTAGAGGAAAACACAAAATTCCCGCACAAGGTGACAATTCGAAATATATACGGATCTAATTACATTTTGCACAACAGATTCTGTGGTTGACTGAGCTCGTAATTCATATTTTGAGAGTAAAGAAAAGACTAAGTGCTGAAGTAAAAACACCCTCCCCTGTCTAAGGAATTGTTGTGTTGATTAGTAGCAATATAGAGGATTTTGCTTCTTTTATGTTTGTGTTCTAAGCATTGAGGGGGATGTATCCCGGTTTCCCTCTCGAGATCTACACCTATGCATATACTGTATGTGCTCTTATACTTACCAGGCATGTCGGCCCTCTTTCTTTTGGCAGAATGTCCATTGGCTGTTGTGGGCTTCACAAGCCGCGGTGGGCCGGTGCGCCACTCTGCTGCTGCACTTAAATTATCCTCCAAAGACTCCTCTAGCTCTGCTGCATTGTGTGCATCTCCTGACATGGGAACAAAACACGCATATCTAGTAAATACAGAGCAAAAACACGCCATAGTAGCACTGAATGTGGGTAGATAGAGGGAAGGCAACTAACACAAAAAAAATACAAGCATTTCTTTCTAGAACGTTTCCTGTGTAGTGGTTGGGGCATAATTAAAAGTATCTGATTCCGTTTAATGGCTGGTGCGTTTATTATTATACAACCGTATCCACTGATGTTTATTGTATTGATTTATTTTGTAAATCTTTTAATCTGTTCAACACTATTTCTATCCTTTTGTTCCTCTGGTCATTATTCTTTCTGGTGTTTTTTTTTTTTTGGCCTGTCTGTAAAGCCCCATTGTAAACTCCATATATCACACTCCCACCTCTGTGCTTCACTGTCAGGACTTTGCATTCACTGTGGTTTACCTGGACAGGTTCACACAACTAACATGCTGGAGCCCATCAGAACTGAACCGATGCATCTTGGTCTCTTCTAGACAAAAAATGTGCTCCCATAGTATTCGTCAGGCTACTTTTCAAGTCTTTTAATCAAGTTCAATCTTTCGGTTTTGTAGTAAACAGCCAACAAGGATGCTTTTCTCAGATGCTGTCTATTGAGGTTGTTGTTCTAACTGTCCGTCACACTGAGCTGTCACGGAAATGTAGATTTTCACTGATAACCCCTGTGCCAACTCTGAGGCTTTCTTGTTTGGTTTTCAGGGCTAGATTGTGTAGGTGGCACTGTCTGTTGCATAGATTTTGGAGAACATCCTCTGCTGCTCTGATTAGGGGTAGTATGGCCCATGCTGTTTAACTCTATTTTTCCACTTTTGCTTCTCTGGTCTATTTTCTTTGTATTCTCCTTTTTTTGACCTGTCTGTAAAGCACCTTGCAAACTCCATATCATCACACTCCTACCTCAGAACTATGCATTAACTGTGGTTTTCCTATTTCTCCCCTTTTGCTTCTCTTTTTTCTATCTGTTGTTTAATAGTCTTAGTACAGTGCTTTTTTTTTGGCCTATCTGTGAAGCTCCTTGTAAAGTCTGTTTTTAAAATGTCCTATATAAAAAAAAGTTATTACTATTATTATTATTTCTATTTTCATTACGTTACTTAAAGTGCTAAAGCCACTATAAGCAGTCATCTGTTTTATTATCTCATATGAGTGATATCCAAGTGACTTTCGCTGGTATATTCTCAGTGAAACAACAGCAGCCTGAGCATATGTGGGAGGAAGAGAGAAAAAAAAAAACAGCAAACTGTAAATGCCAACCAAAATCTACCTGTCAAGGGAGGCACCTGTCCTCCAACAGGGTCAAGAGCCAGACACGACAGGCTCGGCTGCACCGAGGTCCCCGGAGGAAGCCGCGTGCTGTTGATCAGCACATCGAATTTAGTGCTGCGGCAGGTGTTGCTGCATACAGTGTCGTGCTGGTAGAAATCTATCTGGCCAGAGTCCATCATTTTCCTGCATGGGGAGAAGCAGCAGAAAATATTTTTTGCCACGCAGCTACTGAGGGATATTAGGACTGAGTTTGCTGAACACTGCGGACAGCTTCCCGCTGGTTTGTTTGACACAAAGCCCATTGATCTGGCCTCTGGAGGAAGAAAGATGAAAAGAACAGATACTGCCTATTGGGTTTTGCATACTGCCACACAGTAACACCAACAACAAGTGCAAACATGATAAAGAGGTGAGAAGTATCACTCAGCAGCAGCTTGCATGCGTGTTATTTGATCCTGCTATCATAATAATTCTGCTCGCCGACTACCTCTGGAATGTACTGGCAGACAACGACAGACTCCACGCAGTTGCAGATTGTGTAACTGAGTGGCGTGTTATTTACTGAGGTGTTTTACAGTCTGACACTTTAACCCCGGTGCAAAAAGAGTTAAGTCACCTTAACAGGCCTTTCAGATTTACAGCTAGCAGACAGAAACAAGTTCCCTAAGCCTACCTGAGCATAACCCCTCCCAGTCTGATGGCCCGTTTCCAGTCCTTCAGAGTGGCTTTTCCTGCCAAGTGCACAAACTGCTTTGGACTGATGAGCTGGTCATTGAACTGTGAAAAAAGAGGACAGCACAATTTATGTTTATGAGGTCTTTTAAATGCTAAGAGAAAGTAACAAGACAGAAGGGGCAGACAAAATTGGAAGATGATCATGTGTCTCGACTGTTAAAGTGACTTTACGGTATTAATACATTAATAATTCACTCCCGCTTGACACATCAACTTACTTTGACACATCGGACGTTGATTCCAGGGCACACAAACTTCTTGAAGAGCAGCACTGCCCTGCTGTCTCCACACGTGATGGGGTAGCCATACTCCACCTCCTCTCCTTCTGCTTTACTGTTATCTAAACAGCACAGAACAAAAGCAGAACCCCTGCAGCGACACCATTGTGTGCAAGACACAAAAACATCCTCCCAGGTTCTAATGAAAGTAAGAATCATGTGACCACAAAGCGCATGATTGCACCCTACATGGTCTCTATTCATAGCTGTTAACCCTCTGAACCTCAATATTCACCGGCATGTATGAATCACGTGTTATCACTTGTAAAAAAAATCACCATAATTAAACCATTTATCAGGCCGCAAAAATGTACAAATAGAAAAAAAATCATCAGAATTTTAACTTTATGACAGTCCTTGAACTATGTGTGACGAGTGGATCAGTCGGGAAAATGAACCGAATCCAAGCTACACGTGTCTCAATTAAAAATTTGCCAAAAATAAAGAGTTTTTTCTAACCATACTCTGTCAGAAACAGAACAATTTTATGCTCTAAACGCCGCTAAGAAGCCATTAGCGACTCTGCTCTGACCAACAGTCACATGACAAAAATTCACAACAATTTTAGATGAACTGCAGGCAGAGTTTACACCTAGAAGGTAGGAGACAAGTATGGAAACACATATTTAAAAAAAAAAAAAAAAAGCAGATAAAAAAAGTAGTAAAATATCTACAGTTTTTTCCTCCCAGTATTTGTTACACATGTAGGAACATGGAAAAATGTTGTAGCTGCTGATTCCAGTTTTAATTGATTTTTGTTGATTAAACAATCAAAGAAATTCAACTTTTGTTTTGTCTTTTTTTCAGGATTTATAGCAATATAATTTTGTTATATTGGAAAGAAGACATTTTTGAGTTAACTCTACTTCTAGCCATGGTTGTGCTTGTTTCCGTAGAGGTGCAGGACTTGATATTGCAGCGAAAAATGAGCCCACAGTGAGTAAAAATGTGACAGGAGATAATAAACATCCTGAAACTGCTTGGTTTTCAGAGGGTTAAACAACAGTCCAGCTTAAAGTGCACATAATACAAGCTGTTGGTTTTACACTCTGAATTAAACTGAGCAGTGAGCAGTGGGGAAATGTCATCGTGTCACTTACCGTGATGTGCCTCTATGGCCAAGACTGTAGTGCCAGTGTCAGCAGTGTCATCATTGACCCTGCAGAGGGCGACAGATTCTCACTTATACACTGACAATCATTCGATTTGTGAATAGCTGCTGCATGTGAAACCTTTCTGACATTTTTCTGATTTAGCTTTTTTCCACATCGCTGAACATAAACTTTAAACTTTATTGATCCCTCACTGGGGGAAATTTACAATATTTGATGTTGCATTCTTTGACTCGAGCCTGCATCAAACTGAATAAAAGCCACACTAATGCGGATTGATGTCATACAATTTGCTTACTGTGCACAAGAAGAAAAATTGAAGAGAAGGAAAAAAAATTATGTTGTCATGCAGAAAATCAATTCTCACATCTATACAAATCTGTTTACACTTGGCTCTTTTTTTGTGTGAAACAGCAAGTACAAAACATCTGTTAGGCGCTTTAATTACATAAGCCACGTTACCCGTGCAGAATGGGCTGCAGGTGCAGGATGACTTGAGTCTTATGGTTGTTGCCACTGTACTCCCCCTCCTCTTCCTTCACCGTCATGAGTTCCCCTGAAGACACAGTGACCTCAGCACCCGCCATCACCCCTCCCCGCAGAGCTGCACGCAGAGAGGCCCGAGCACGCATGTTTACATCCTCATCACACACACACACACACGCACGGTCATGGTATTTAATGCACACACGTCGACGAAAGCCTCCCCGGACCATCTTTACTGACATGCAACACCCAGAGATGAGTCCATACTGAGCTTAAAATGACATAATCCTTGCATGCTTCCTATATTGCTGTTTGAGAATGCACATCGTTTGTCCTACGTGACGAGATGGAAGCTCACAGATTTTGCTGAAATCTGCGAAATGAGGCCTGAATTGTCAAAAAAAAAAAAAGGTGAAGATTGTAAGAAGCTCAGTGGCTTCAACAAGTGAAACTGTCTGGTCATGAACTTTTTTTTTACTTATTTAAAGTGATCAAAACACATTAGTACAAATAATTTAATCTCCAACTATTTTGATTATCAACGAATTGTATTGAGTTGATTTTTTAAAGAGAAAAAAAAGGAAGATTTGGCTGCAGAAAGAAATGTAATGTCAACGTATATTATTTTTTTAGCTTCATAAAGGACAATGTTGACTAAAAACAAGTACACTTACAGTCTTGCAATTGTTGCCACTACACGGGGTAACGCAACTGATCTCTATGAATAATCAAATCAGCACTGCAGTTATTCAAGTGTATTTGTGAAAATGTCTGTATTTTTTCATATTACATAAAACAAAATATTGCAATGTCAGTTTTTCCAATATTCGCCTCGCCCTAGTTAGCATTAGAGCTGCACCGATTAATCAGTTAGTTGTCAACTATTACATACAAGACATAGCATCTAAATTCTGATTCCCAGCTTCGCAAATGGTAATATGTTCTGTTTTCTTTCCGCATCTATTGTAGCCATAAAATATATGTGGTCTGTGGTGCAGTTTCTGAAAAGGTTACGGTCAAATTATCATTATCATTATTATTATTATTATTATAGGCTCTGTTACAGTAGCTGACAAATGCACATAAACACATATTAACTGGGTCAAATATGAATAAACTGTCTGTTACTGGGAATTGGGTTAAAAAAAAGGAAATTGTAAATGCCTCTTGGGTAAACAGCTACAGAATAATAAAT
>NW_007578151.1:158487-235655 GCF_000690725.1 Stegastes partitus | reverse complement strand
ATGTGCATGGACTATGTTGTAATTCTGGAAAAGGTTACAGTAAAATTATTATTATTATCATGAACTCTGGGTCAAATGTGACGAGTGTGTTCACTTGAGTGTTATCTGGGTACTAAGTAATAAAAAAAATAAAAAATAAAAAAGAGGAAAAGTAAATGCCTTCTGGATAAACAGCTACAGAGCAATAAATAACAATCTGTCACAGCAATTATTCTGGTCTGATTCTATCTGTAACATTCTTTCAGTCTTAAACAAGCGGCAGATGAAGCTTTGGGTGTTTTACTTTTTTTTTTTTAAAAGTCCAAATGATCTGCTTCCAGCTACCTAAAAGTGACTATTGTCTTTTATTTTTACTCTTCTATGACAGTAAACGGAATATCTTTAGGTTGTGGGCATACACAAGACTCAAATACTCGAGAAAATAATGATTACTCGCAGCCCTAAAATGCATGTAGATAACGTGTGCTGCAATTTCTGAAAAGGTTACAGTGAAATCATAATTATAGTGAGCTCTGGGTAAAATGTGAAGAGTCTGCTCACTTGACTGTTATGTGGAAACTGGAGAAGAAAAAAAAACAAGAGGAAATGCCTCCTGGGTAAACAGCTACAGAACAATAAACAAGACTTGATTAATTGAGAAAATAATCATTAGCTGCACCCCTAAAATGCACATAGGTAGCCTATGCTTCAATTTCTAATGAGGCTACAGTGGAATTAATATTATAATGAGCTCTGGGTCAAATGTGAAGAGCCTGACTGCTTGACTGGGTTTAAAAAAAAAAGGAAAAGTAAATGCCTCCAGCTACAAAACAATAAATCACAATTTGTCACGACAACGATTCAAGTCCAAAACATTCTTTCAGTCTCACACCAGCAGCAGATGAAGCCTCACACAGCAAAAAAACACACACAAATAAATGGATTTCACAAACTGTCTGTCTGGATATTCCGCAGCAGAGAAACAAATCGGGGAGTTTTATCATGCAACTCAAGAGCAACATAAAGTCATATGAAGGAAAAAAGAAGTAGCCCTTGCTGGATCTCCAACTCGCACACTTGCGTGCCTTCTCACCCTCCTTCACCCTCTCAAACTGACGTCTGCTGGAGCGGCAGCACGCACACCCGGGACAACAACGGCACGGTACGGAACGGTGCGCGTTACAAAAAGTCATCCCTCCCCCCCACAAAAAAAATCCACCCACAACCTGCAAACTTTTACAAGAATATTGTCACGGTTTTTTGTACTTACCGTGTTACAGCAGGAGATAATTCATCCTCCGGTTTGTTCGGAGCGGCGGCGGAGCATGCGCCGTGCCGCCCCGCTGCCCTTCCTGCAGTGAAGGCAGCATTTGCCTGAGAAGCATCTGTCCCGCTGTCACGAGAAGCGGCCGGTTCGCACGCGATGTGTAAATCGGTCAAACTGCTCTTATGCGGCTCGGTGGCAAAGCCTCGCAAACATGTCTTCCCGGCGAGAGGAAAAACCCGTAGAAAAACACGGTTTTTTTTTTTCAAAATAAACTTTACCCCTCGCGATTTAATTTAAGCCTCACCGCGCATGTTAGTTATTGAAATGCTAATTTTGTGGCTGTTTTTCCGTGTTTCGTGTCATGCAATCAACGCTGTGAGACTGCTCTATTTTTGTTGTTGCGTGCATTTCACCAGAAGATGGCAGGGTTACTTTGAGGAAAAGTGTGGAAGGAGTCTCCACATAAACAACATACTTGAAATTATTATTTAAAACAACCACATTTTTTTTTACTTTTAACTCAACAACTTCCTAAAAAAAATAACCTAAATTGAGTCAAATTAAGTTTTGCAACCTTTCAAAATAAAAGTAAATCCATTGCTTCCACCTCGGCGCTCACCTACAGATCAGCCCGCCCCCTATATGGGAATGGAATGTACGTCGCTCCTTGATTGACAGCCCTCGGAGCCAATAGGGAGTTGAGTTTACGCCTCGTGGCCAATAGTAAATATCCAGTACTTCTTGCTCCAACTTTTCTTATTGAAGCCAGAACCTCGAGCCGTCGAGGCATGCACCTTGCCTTAAATCATGCTCCCTACGAGCCCAAACATCGGGAATACCGTGAAGTCCGTCCTAGCCGGTTTCTGGATCACGTTCAGCGTCTGCTCCGTAGGTGTTCGCGGCCAGGAGGGTAAGAAAACGCCCGTTTTGTTGACGCCTTTGATGAGATAAGAAAAGTGACGCTTGATGTCAAACGTCTCGCTAGCTTACTGCTGTCGAGCTGCTAAAACATGTAGTGACATAGTTGTAAAGCACTTGTAAAGACAAGTACCAGTGGCCAATATTGTTTAAAGCATTTTTTCCCTGTGCTATTTAAGGTGGTCATTGTCATACAAACTTACTAACCAGGACTGCAACTAAGGGTTATTTTAACAGTCGATTAATCGATTAGTTGTCTGTGTTTTAAAATTGTACAAAATGTCTGTTAATGTTTTCCAAAGCCCAGCAACACGTCCTCAGATGTGTTGTTTTTTTTTCCACAACACCAAACGTATATACATATATGCACTAGAGATGCAGCTGAGATTTATTTTTATTAATCTGATAATAATTTCCTCAATTAATCGATAAGTCGTTTGCCCAATAAAATGTCAGAAAATGAGGGGAACAGTGTTGGTCAGTGTTTCCCAAAGCCCAAAGCGTCGTCCTCAGATGTCTTGTTCTGTCCACAACCCCAAGATATATTTCCATATATATGCAACTAATGATTATTTTCATCAATCTGCTCGTCATTATCTCAATCGATTTGCTGTTTGGTCTATAAAATGTCAGAAAATGGTGACAGTCAATGTTTCTCAAAGCCCATGATCACAAACGTGAAGCTCTGGTGACAACCAGAATAAATTCAGTTGACTGACATGAGGGACTAAGAAAAAAAAACAACAACAACAACAAATATTCACATTTAAGAGGTTGGAGTCAGAGAATTTGAAGTCAGTCATCATTCAGACTGATTGATCGTTATCAGAAAGTGTTGGAAAATGTAAACTGATATTTCCTAAAGCCAAAGTTTTGTCCTCAATGTAAGGATATTCAGTTTTCATACAAGAGTCCAGAAAATAATCTGTTTGTGTAAGACTGGAATAATATTATGGACAAAATCATACTAGGATAATTACTCAAAGAAATAATTTATTGTTCTGTAGCTATTTACCCAGAGGGCATTTACATTCCCTTTTTTTTTTAACCCATTCCCTGTGACTAGAGATACCAGTCAAGTGTCCAGTTTATTAACATGTCACCCATCTAAATTGTGTTTGTTTATTTATATACTACAGGGCCACAACTAACAGCTATTTTTATTGTCAGTTGTTTGGTCTAGAAAATGTCAGAAAAAGGTGAAAGATGTCAATCAGTGTTCCCCAAAGTCTACGATAACATCCTGATGTGTGTTGTTCGTCCACAGCCCAACGATTTTCAGTTTACTCCCGTACGTGTGGAGAAAACCCAGAAAATGTTCAATTTAAAGAAAAATGACTCAATGATCAGAATAGTTGATTTAATAGTTGACAACGAAATCAGTTAATTTGTGCATCTCTGACTTGAGTAACTAAAACAAAGCTTTCATATTGTTGTATATCAGTGAATATACTCATAACACATAAATAACACATAAATAACACATAAACAGTAGGGCTCTGGTTTTTAAGTCAGCGTCATCCTTTCTGTAGCTGAAATAATTCAGTACAACTGATATTGTGTTTCTTTTTACAACCAAATGTTCCTTTTTAAATCACTTTAAAAGATCTTCCACAGACTTCTCTTGTGCATCAGTGATGGAGAATGAGATCCATGCAAGTTTACTTTTTGTATCAAGCGGAAAGTAAAGTTAAAATGCGATTAAAGTTAAATTGCTTTGCTTCACAGTACACTTATTTCGATGCAGCTATCGCACATGCACACATTGCACTATGTTGTGTAGCCCTACTGCTGACTGCTTCAGAGTCTATTAACTGATACCATAACCTAGACCTACATTCTGCAGCGCAGAAGTCGTGATAGTTTTGACATGTTTAACTGTCAGTCCTACTTTTAGTGTAACTAAGCTGTATGTTTTTGGGCCCCTGGGGTAGTACTGTATTTCAAATTGAAGTAAGTGCAAAGGTTGACCATGTGATGTCATGGGGGCATTCTTTACATACTCTCTCCTTGTCCATGTTTACCTACCGAGCCCAGCTATCAGCTTACCTTTCCCACAGGTTTTTTTCAAAGGCCCGGTATGAATCACACTGACCATATGTACACACAGACAAACAGAATAACAAGTTGCTGGCCTGCAGACTATGACGCTAACAGCCAGCCATACCACAAATCTTCTTTTGTTATTTTTGTCTGTCTCTGGGGATTTGGTTTCCTCACATCGGAAGATGATTAAGACCAGGGTAAATAATTTAATCTGAATCACTTTTTCGCTTGGGAAATTCACCAACAAATCCGAGCTTTGGTGAGGGAAACGTTTCAGCCTCTGCTGCTGTGATTGACACACAAGACGGTATAAGGCAATGTAGTGACAGGGAGCACAGGTGAACATCCTGTCTGCTAGTGTGGACCTGTAAGGACCTGCCAGCAGAGCCTCAAGTGGAAAAACAATGTTGCCGGTGTGCTTCTGATCGACTGTCTGCTACCTTGCAACCCGCTTTCAGTCCAGTTTTCACCTTCTGAATTTTCTGAACTGGTCAGAACAAGCCGAGCATGTATCAGTCTGAAACTAAAAGCACACCGGCCCTGAGACAGACTGTAGGTGAAAGAGTTCAGTGAGCAGGGGACAATTACCGGCCACCCAGAACTTCCCCGGCTTTGCTGCCTCTGTGGCCTCCCACCGGAAGGTGACAGATCCATGCTCTGTTGCCCACGGTTACAGTATGTTGCTGTGGCATTTCCAGGGAATCCTTTGGGGACCTGAGGAGGGGTAATAACATTCAAAGGTTTACGGTATTAGGAGCTGAAGGGCTGTTAGGAAGGAAAGGAATGGCTGGTGCGATGCAGGATGTGTGACACAGGGTGAGTGGAAGGTTATCCCGTGGCTTTCCCTCAACACATGTATCCAGGAGCCTTATATGGAAAACAAGGACAGGGATGATGTTTAGCATCAGACTGACCCTGGTGCCTTCTTCAAGTTTTGACCATTCTGGGAACACGTCACCACTTGACATTTTCGGGGTAGAATCTGCCGCCCCCACACCACTAATCTCTGTGTAACCACTGTGGGAATTGACTCATTTATTTTCTGTGACCCAAGGGGATGTTGGACCATTTAAATATTTGTGTTTTCCGTTCAAGTGTTAGTCACAACAGCCGCAGGTCAGAGGATGTGGTGAATCAACATTCAAGAAACACTGTTTTTCTAAGAAACTAATCCATAATTTTGACCCAAAAAAAAGCCCTTTTGGTCCATTTTCTTGCCTTTCCCTTAATAACAGCGTCCTGTGATTTACAGTAAAAATCACAGAATTTGTGTTTGTGTTTGAAGAGTATCTTTTGCAACATATCCAGGTTGTAGTTTTTAAGAACTGCTCTCACTGGAAGTTGTGTCATCTCACAGTTATGATCAGAAGAGTATAAACATGCCCCGGTCTGCTGTGCATGTTTGGATTAGACTTGTTACTCATCTGTCCTGAAATAGTGCATCAACAAAGCCTTTAATATTCAGTGTATTTAATCAAGAGAATTGATGACAATACTGTCTGCGGTTGAGTGGTTTTGGTTTTCCTAAAAATGAGCCGATAATTCCGCACTTCTCACGGCTGTTTCCCAAGTGAAGCTGATTAGTTATAAAATGCTTTGATCTCTACCAGCTGCATAAGAAATTAACACTTATTGACACATTACCTGTACAGTGGGGCTGAATAATTTCGGGGAATTGTTTAATTGCACTTTTTTTCTGACAGTTATTGTGGTTTGGTTTGTAACATAATTTTTTAAAATCGAGCTGCAATTTAGTATTGACTGTGCAGCGGATTTAAAACACGTGACGAGCGCACAAGGAGGACGGCATAAAATTGTAAAACTGTTTGCACAGTTTAAACCCTGGATCGGATGTGCTGCAAAAGGTATTAGGTGTGGCTATTAAATAATGAGACTGGAGTTACGTCAGTCGAACCAAAGCGTGCATGCCTGAACTACGTAGTATGAGTTGATCAGTGAGCACAAATGAACAGAGAGTGTCACTCTGCTCCAACTGAATAAAACTGAATTACAGCATTAGTCTCATTATTTAACAGCCAAACCTCATGTGTTCCCATTTGCAGGCTTTGCCTTGTTTCAAACTGCAATTTCCTTTTGAAACTGATTAATTGTTCAGCCCTACTTCACAGCACGCTGCACAACTGAAACTAGTCGCAATTAGTTGATCAGTCAGTTTGCAAAAAAAATAAAAATAAAAATAATGCCAAAAACGCTCGGGCTCAAGCATGTCAAATGTGAATATTAAGTCTGCTGTTCAAATTACTGTTTAGACAAAACAAGCAATGGGAACGTGCCAACTTGGAATAACCTGGTTATTATATCAGAAAATAAACTACAAGAGTAATATAACAGAAGTAATCATTAGTTGCAGCTGATTTGTTTCAATGGAAGTGACACAAGAACCAAAGAAGGAAGAAGTCTTCCCTGAATTAGTTTTAGGAATTACTGTTGATTTTATCATCTGAGTGTTGTTCTTTCCTTCTCACTGCCTTCTTATTGTGCTTGTCTTACGTCAGGTAATGGCTGTGGACACACACTGCTGGGAACTGAGTCCGGCACTTTAGCCTCTCAGAACTACCCGGGCACCTACCCCAGCAACACCTGGTGTAAGTGGAGGCTTCGGGTGCCGGAGGGGCGGACGCTGCGACTGCTGTTTGGGGATTTTGACATTGAGAGCAGTCCAGGCTGCGGCAATGGCTCCATGGTGATCACAGATAAAAACGGAGAGCGCAGCCTGGGTGAGTTTACCTCTGATGCTCTAATGCATTTCAGAGTGATATCTGATTACGCCTCACCAGTGTCCCCATCACCCTTTACTGACTTTTTATGTTCCATGCCATTGCTGACGTTCTCCCAGGCATGAATATGGAACACACACACACCAGGCATGCCATTCGATTGACACACACGCTGACAGAAGAGACAAATCCAGTTGCGCAACAGACAGACAGACAAGTGTACATTTTGCAACTCGCTGCATCAAGTCATGTCTTGAGGGCCTAAAAATTTGACAACACACCAAACACAATGAGATTCGGGAGGTAAAAATATTCTGCTTAGGCTGCCTGCTGCGTCTATTATCGGATTCCACAGAGCCTGGCTCAGAATTTTATTGTGTTCTCTCTTCTCCTCAGTGTAGCTGTCCTTACATGTAGATTTTCCACGTGACACATTACTATACAGTCAAGCATTAGCAGTGTGAGACTGACTTATATCGTTTGCGAGAGGACCGGCAATAAATGCATTCCTGAGTCACAGAAGTAGTCTTCAGTGTGTTGAAGAATGCGTTTGTGTTTTTGAGCTTTAGAAATATACTTTGTGGTTGTGCTTCTTCACAGGTCCAGTATGCGGGAAGCTTGATGCAGCACAGAAGAATGTGACGCTTAAAAGTAATGAAGCAACAATAATATTTAAGTCAGGCCCACATCGTTCTGGACGAGGGTTTCTGCTTTCGTACACCACAGACCAGAATCCAGGTACGCTGCTCTGATTTACATCATGCTGGTTGCAACTGGGTCAGGTAGCTGTATTAAGTGCATGAATGCAGTGTATTGCTAATATCTGAGGTCTCATTAGGTATTACTGTTGTGTTTACTTCTGTTGCTGGCCATGAAAAGCACATACCTTGGCTTTACAAATGCCAGAGTTGTAGTTGTGTTTGCTCCTTTACAAGTTTACACTGGTGTCATTTTAACACCGGCTTCTCTGTGAATATTTATCCCTGCCTATGTGCGCTTGTGTGTTGATGTGTGTGCGATTGTATGAGTCACTGCTTATTGGCATTCATCCTCCATCGCCATCTTTGCTCTGGTATGTTTGCTCAGAAAACAGAAGTGAGACTCCTTCTCGCAGGCTGAATGGAGGGAGGCCTCAGGCTTCAGTCTGTCACTTGGAGTGGCTTGATTTCTCTCACACACACACACACACACACACACACACACACACACACACATACCCCTCATCAGCCTGTTAACCACTTCAAGCCCCCGCCACTGTCGCCATAAGGCCTTTCTACTGATGATTTAGCTGTTATTAATTCTGCAAACTTGAACTCTCTCCATCAGTGCAGCAGCAAATATGTACCATGTGTGCATACGTTCATTTAGTGATTAAAGTTCAAATGTTGTGCTTCTTGATAGTTTACATTCAATCACAGGATGTTACAAAGGTTACGGTTCTTCTGGTGTATGATTTTTAATAACCGTGTACACTTGTTTACTCCGAGTACGAGTCTATACTTAGAGATCGTCTCCTTTTCTGTGGATGAGGTAATCCGGACTGTACAGTATGTATCATAGTTTCCTGTTTTCTACTGAGCTGTTTATGAAATCCGGCAGTGTCTGGACCGGAGCTAAGCCTGTGTTCAGACATACAAACCACTGTCTGTTAACTGTAATCACACGAGGGCCACTCGCTGTACTCGTGAACTGTGACAGAGTCACAGTAACAAAGGGCTTAGTCACATCAACAGCGATGACCGCTCATCCCCTGATATAGCACACTTGGGGCATGCTAGACTGTCTCACACAGAATCTGTGTTTGTGTGGGGGGGTGTTATGTAAGCCTGAAGCACAGGGTCCCACTCCGTACTGTTAGAATCCACATGTAAACACTTCAAAAGAAAGTGTGGGTTAATTCTTTGTAGTGTTGAGTCTAACATCTGTCTCTTTTCTTTTTTTCAGACCTCATTTCTTGTTTACAGCGAGGATCTCATTTTAGCTCGCAGCATTTGAGGTGAGTGGTTTACCTCTGCATCATCCAATAATAGAATCTGAGTAAAACTGCAAGTGTTTCTCACATGCTGCTCTGCTGTTTCTCAGCGTGTACTGCCCCGCTGGGTGCAAGAATGCCACAGGAGACGTTTGGGGGAGCTACGAGCAGGGCTACAGAGATGTAAGCACGCCGTGTTTGATTTGGCCAAGTTGTACGAGAAATGTTTGATCAAATATGTGCCTGAAAATGCTCCACATGTCTCCTTCTGCCACAGACCTCAGTCCTGTGCAAGTCTGCAGTCCACGCTGGAGCTACATCTGATAGTTTGGGAGGTCGCGTCACTGTGACTCGTGGCAGAAGTCTTACGCTCTACGAATCCACCTTTGCCAATGGAATCCTTTCTAAAATGTGCGTTAGCTGTCCAAATTTTTAAAATGATAGATTACAGTGATCTTTGAGAGTCGCCAGTTGGCTCCAAAATGATTTATTTTAAATGCGTACAGACACTGACCTTTCAATGATCCTCTTTTGACAGGGGATCATTATCTGAAAAGAAGCTGCTTTTCAGCCAAGGTATGAGCCCGGCATGACATTTACAACCACATGTTACAAACTCTTCAGAGGGCATGCACCGTACTATTGAGTGTTTTGGCCTAATTGCTTTAAGTAGCACATTATTTACATTCCTGCTGTAGTGTTTTCAGTTTTAGAAGTGACGGTTTCCTACCTTAAAGACAGGTTTAACTGTGCATTGCTTTTAAGATGGTATAAAAAAAATACATTTCTTGATTCACCACATGAGTCTGCAAACAATCGCTGTCAGTGAAATATACATGATTTGTAATCAAGTGGTAAATGTTGCTGTTTATGAAACACTGGGTTGCATCATGGAACACTTCATCAGCGGATCCTTTCTGTCTAACAGAATGTAACAACATCCTGGCCGTTTCGGGTTTAAATGCCTCGTCTTTCTGGGATAAAAACAGTCAAGAGCACAGAATGTTCTGGTCCTCCAGCAACATGGACACCAGCCATGAGTTCCTACTCTGGGCAGCGGCCAGTAATGATCGGAGCCCGTGGGTGGAGATGGAGCTGGGCGATAGACGCACAATCACAGGTAGCGATGTAAATGTGAAAGTAGTATTTGTGTGTAAAATATCTTTATTTAACAACACTTGAATATATATTTTAATGAACCTGTTAAACCTAATTTCTTTGATTATTCTCACTTAAACACTGCTATGTGCATCAAGACTAAAAAACGTATTTCACCATGCTGAATGTATCCGCCAACAACTTGTTCATAAGTATGTTTTATTTTGTTCTATGTCTCTTGTCTTTTGTTACACAGCCTGCAGTTCAGCTGAGTAGTTGCTTAGTTTCTGTTATTTGATTGCAGCCACTCAGTGCTTCTTGGTTGCACTGAGGTGTGCAGATTTAGATTTTATTTTTTTTACAGAATCTAATGCAAACTGTTAAAATAGAGACTTAGAATGAAGGGATTACAGTGAAATATGATGTTCAACTAATATTTGATTAATTCTCATGGCCAAACCAATTTATTGAATTTCCCTTCTGGGATAAATAAAGTATTTTCGATTTCATTCATTTCAAACCCCATGTCACGTGTGTGTAGTTCAAGGACTATCAGAGATTTGAACATCTGACATTTCTTTCTGTTTTTACACTTTCTTTCTTGATAAATGTGCCATTTTGGTGATTTAAAAAAAAAATAAAAATGACAAGACAACAAGACTTTTAAATCCATTTTTATGTTTCACAACATTGACGGATAGCTTCAGCAATGTTCTCTATTTTTTCTTACTATAAACAGAAAACTTTTGATTTTTGACAAATTCCAACGAGGCACATCGCGTTTGCAATGTGTTGATGTATTGGTTGCAGATAATTTTATCTTAAAAATCATTGTTCTGTCTGTCCTCAGGAATAATAACAACAGGATCAAATCAGTACTACATGGAATCCTTCTTTCTGCAATTCAGCAAAGACAGAAAGAACTGGAAGCCTTACAAAGGTGCTCTGAGCAAAGAAAAAAAGGCAAGTGTTGCCGTGTACATTATCATTCAGTCGATGGTTATTGAGGCACCAACCGCCTGAGCTTCTATAGCAACTCAGGGCATCATTAGAGCTGTAGTCATGATTTTATAAGGGCCTCAGTGCTCTCTGTGTGTAAGTAACTTGCTCTTTATGGCTCCTAGGTGTTTCAGGCCTACACTGATGGCCACCTCAGGGTGCTCAACAGCTTGTTCCCTCCTGTGGTGGCTCGATTTGTTCGGTTGCAGCCTCTGAGCTGGCATGGAAGAGCCTCAGCTCAGCTTCAGGTTCTGGGCTGCCCTGTTGCGAAGTTCACACCGAGGTCGCGCTCACCAGCAGGTACACATTAGCGACTTAGACTTCCAATTTCTTTTCAGTTTAAACTCCATCTGGTGACTTGATTTGATGAGCGCTCGAGGCTTTCTGATGGGAAGTTTTTCTGTCCAACAGAATCTCCGTCCATCAAAGTTAACATGGATACACCGCGCCCAAGCTCCCCTCCCACCCCCACAGAAGGGCCGGTAATAATGGAAACGACACTAAGTACGTACTTGTCTGACCATCTCATTTCCGTAGTTTCTCTGTGTAAAATGAACGCCAGTCTATTCGAGGAAGGATGCTTGTTACATGAGGAAAACCAACGCAATGCGCCCTTTAATCTCACATTCGGTGTTGCGTACATTGCAATTAACTGCATTCCTTCCTCACACGTGTTCAATTGTTAGTCACTCAGACACTTGCACTCTTGCAGGCTCCAGTCAGCCAGTGATAGTGGCCGTAGGAGTGGTCCTGGGGCTGCTAATGTGTGGGAGTTGTTTGCTGGCCGGAGTCTGGTGGAAACGAAGGTACTGTGTATTAATACTGTTGAACTTTTACTTTGATTGAAATGGATTTTTAATACATGGAGTGCTCAAAAGAGGATATTTTATTCATGCCCATACGGTTTTGACGGCAATGCAAGGCTGCTACCAACAGTTATGTTACTGTTTAGTCATCTGCTGGTTATTTATTATGATGGACTAACAGTTTAGTCTGTGAATTGTCAAAAAAATTGGGAATCAATGCTCATCACAGCTCCCCAGAGCCCAAGGTGACATCCTTAAATCTCTTGTTTTCCTCGAGCTAAAGGTCGAAACTCAAACAAATTCTAATTATGTGATACGTAACTAAGAAAAGCAGCAAATCCTCTATTTTAAAAGGTGAAACCAGAGATTTTTGGGGTTTATTTGTTGTGTGTACATTGACTTAGATGATAATTGGATTGTTAAAATAACTGCCTATAATTTTTTTCCCAATAAATTTTCCAGTTGCACACTGTACAGCAACTGTATGAAGCATGTAAAATAAATACAGGTTTTCTACATAGCTATGCATTTCTTATGTTATGGCGTTGTGTTTTTTTCTGAGCAATATCTGGCACAAACATTTCCTTCTTTGTCTCTTTCCCCATGTAGGAAAAAAGACTCACAAATGAAGAACTCCTTACCCACTAGTAAGTCGAGCACCCTTTAAGTTTTCCAGCACTTTTTAAATCTTATTAAAAAAGACTGACTATATGTGTTTTGTGTCAATTAGATTGTCAGAGTTTCAAAGCAAAGAGCCTCCCCTGCCCACACTCAGAGCTCATCTCGTACCCTCTGGAGCGAAATATTCACGACGCTCTACCTAACCCTCCTCTTAATGGTAAGAATTCATAAATATTTAAAGATTTTTTTTCTTGTTTTAAACAGGGACACTGCTGCAGCTCCCTTTTTTTCCTGCGAGTACCATCATTTGTGACTCATTCAGAGCTTACTGGTCATCTCGAGTTTGTTTCCCGCTCTAACAGTCTCTGGCTTCGGTGGTCAGCTTGAGCAGCTCCTGCCAGGCCTGACAGGCAAACAGCTCTCCCGGCAGGCTGTCCATTCTTTCCCCTGGCTCAGCCCATCACCCAGCCACAGTATAAACATTCCTTTCTTTGGTCCACGGAGCCTCTCTGAAAGAGACCCTTTAATTGGAGCTCGATAAAGGGCGCTCGGCCTGCTCTCCCCCCTCCACCAGTCCCATCTCTGCCTCCCCCATCCCCCTCCCCCAGCAAGGGGGCCCTTCACTGAGAGGTCCAGTGATAAACAGGACAGAGGGTCAATGCTAAGACAATCAAAGCCCTCACTAAAGCCCGTCTAATTAAAATAGCTCTGGCTCTGAGGCTCCCCGTGGGCTCTTGAGCAAGGCCTCCCACACCACAGCCTCTTCTGGAGGGCTGAGGAGTAGAGTCTGGTTGGGTCTAAGTGCTGCACTGTCAGCCCCCGTCCCTGAGATTAGAGGAGACATTGTTGGTGGCCAGGCAGCTCACGCAGGGGCTCTGCATTGGCCTGGTATGAGACTGCTATTTAGTAGAAACAAAGCATTTCCCAGAAATTGCTGTGTAAGATGCAAATAAGCACTTGAGAGCGTTTCCTGTTGCTGAAAGGATGCTGCTGTGTGGTACAACTGCCGATTTCACGCACATTTAGCGATTACCTTTAGTAGAATATTAATGTGGATCCGCCAGCATGTTTTAAGGTTCATAAAATGTCAGGCTTTTGCTGTGCATATGAGCTCATCCTTAAGTCTGTATGAATATTCTGGGAGTTTTAAAGATATAGAACTAAAACACAGACTTTAGGTTCATAAATATAGTGTGGGACAAAATTCCAAACTGAATTATAACTGTATGCAAACGTTTGCGCAACTCTGGGTAAGATACATATTTTATAGATTTTTGAAACGAAAAAAAACAAAAACATAAATACAACCTCAACCTTTTAATGTTAACCCACTGATACTTTTTATTTCTTGCATTTAAAAAAAATAGAGAAGGAAGTTGGACGTTATACCATTTGTCTCAGAACTCAATTTACTCGTTAGGCCTGAACTGACTGGTTTACGCATGACAGCAGACGCACACGTGGTTCTGTTCTATACTACAATCGGTGCTTGACGGTCTGCTACACGTATGGTCACATTGCCCCTCGTTTTGAACACAGAAAAATCGACGGGGCTCCTGTGGATGTGTCTGAATGTTGGCTGGGACTTTGCACTTTACAGGATGTAACAGCTAGTTACAAATTGGGCTGCAGAACTGTGTCAATGTGATTATGCCGGAGGTGTCTGGAGCACAGTGGGCTGACTTAACACAGGATTTCTGGAGAATTTAGTACTTCCTGCTGGGCTCAGTCAATGGAAAGCATGTACAAATCAAAGTGCGACAACTGCCTCAATTTCAGCTTCTTTGATGATGAACTCTGAAGGTGCGGATCACCAGGAATCTTTTTGTACAGCCTCGCCTCAAAACAGACAATTGTTTTAAATTTCTCATTTGCAGGATTGCTTTGTATTAGTTTGTGTTTTGATGCACATTTTAGGCAAATCCCGACAATGTGCCAATGTTTGCTGCATCTCAGATTAATAGAAGTTCCTTCTGATACTGGTGTTTATTTCTGGTTCCAATTTTTTTCACCTTTCCAGATTATGCCGAGCCTGCTCTTTCAACTATTGGACAAAAGGTCGGGTCAACATTTAGACCTTCGTCAGATGAGGGCTACACCACCCCCTTCATCTGCAGCCATTACGACACTCCCGGCAACCTCCCAGAATACGCCGAGCCACTTCCTCCAGAGCCCGAGTACGCCACCCCTTTTGGTGATCAGCCTTCAGAGTCCAGCCTACCAGCTCTGTCAGGGATCTCTCACACTAATGCACATGGACCTGCGACATCCGGCCACAGTCAGTATGACTGCCCTTCACACAGGGTGCTGTTCAATGGCTACTGCACTCCTGCTCTTCATGCCAGTGGCCCGCGACCAGTCAGCGTGATCTATGCAGAGCCCAAGTCGTCTGACTCTTTACTACAGAAGCACACATATGAGAAGCCTTTGTGAGCGCATCAAACTCAGACATGTAGAAAAAAAGGCTGTGTGACGGGACCAGAGGAGCACTTGGAGTGATCTCAAGTGGACACTAAGCTGGACAGTGCTGTCCAGAGTGCACTAATGCTTCCAGCAAGTGATGCACCCAAAGTTAAGGAGTCACTTTGGACCTATGTAAGGGTGCACTGCTCAGAGAGCCATATGGACACAAGTATTTCCTACCAGGAAGTATGCAGTAGTACAGATTTGTTTTCTCGTGATGCACAAAGAAAACACAGGCTCGGTCGTGTCTCAGAGATGCTGTTTATTCATGTCACGAGCTGCACTTTCTGAAAACACATACAGAAATGTATGCTTCAGTCTATTTAACAGGTTACTGCAAAAAAAAAAAAGTGGATTGAATATGTTATTGTCCTCACAATGTATAATTTCAACACTTTTGTAAAAAAAAAACAAAAAAAAAAAACAACCACTTAGGAAGCACTATAAAAGGTACACTGTTACAAAGAGTGTTGTTATGATTACATTTAACCACTAGGTGGCTCTCATGAGCTTCAGAAGTCTAACAGTAACAGATTGTGTAATGGTTTGTCTGCTGGTTCTAAGTCTTCAGATAATAGTCACCAAAATGTTAACGCACACATAGTAAAAGTATAAACAAGTTTGTAAGAAAAGGAAATGATCGGATTGTAGTAAATCAGAGAGGCACAACAGGCAAGGTGGTGTCGGGGTTTAGGATGGATGAACTCCGCCGTGATTCAACCGGCTGCAGCGACACACAGAACATACAAACACCAGAGGAAGATTACTTTCCCCTTTGAGGGCTTAAGAATGTCAAACATTTCCAGTATTTGTTTGGCTTTTGTCACTGCACAGCAACTCTCATTCCAAGCGAGAAACACTTAGAAAATTAACTTTTCATTTCTCTACTTAAAATTATATACAAATTCCACTGGATTCTTTTTTTTCTGGGAAATATATGTTTTAAAATGATTAAATTACTTAAACTTAGATGGCATTGCTGTTCACACACTGATAATCTGCTCTAGTGAAAAAAACAGCAGATTTGTCTTTAAGTTTGAAAATTGTACTTTTTTTTTTTCATTTTGTATAATGAGGGGTCAGGCCTCCATTCTATAAGAAAATGTTACTAAAAGCCTCTAAAAATTCACGAAAAGGCTGTGACCAACTCTGTGGTGTCACAATGCAACAAAGGGGGGATACCTCTTTCCACTGCTGAATAAGGCACAATAAAACGGTTGTAACAACAGAAACACCAGGTGGCTTGGCGTCTGATTGGAGCAAGTGGTTTGAGGTTGTTGTCAGACAAAGCTTACACGTGTAACGGCGGCGACAGCTCTGCACAAACAGGAAACCTCAGAAACAGAAAACTTTTCCTCGTCAAATCGTAAATCAGAAAAACCTGTCGCACAAGTCGACCCTGTTGTGACAACAGGCAGGTTTGTGTTTCTGGTTGTAAACTGTGCAAAATCTCTTTTACATCTATTTAGGTGTTACGAAACCTTATTTGAGGCGATATAGGAGCTCTGAAAGAGATCCCATGATGAGTAATGCTTAGTTAACAAATATATATTCCACACAAATGGTACTCTCTCTCTCTACATGTAAAAATGGGTTTACTCTGCAGTTTGGCTGTTATCTACCAGTAACATTAATTCACCCTCATTTACGGTGATTTCCGACTCTCTCATTTGTGCTGAACTCTTTCCTCTGCTGCTCCTCTTCCTCTTCCTCCTCTTCTCTCCCCTCGTGGGAGTAGTGAACCAGAGTCTGGTGTCTGTTCCTGGACGGGGCGTCTTTAAAACGCAGCCCACAGTCTTCACATGCGTACAGAAGCCCCTCTCTGCTCCCAGCTGCTCCTTCAGACTGAGATTTGCGCTCAAACAAGGCAGAGCCAGGATGAGCAGCGATCAACTCTGAAGAATCTCGAGAGCTTGGAGCTGTGTTGGAGCTGTCGTCAGGGCTGTTGGGTGTGTTTAGCCTAACGCTGGTTGAAGGTAAAGTCCTGGGTCGCCCCGGCGGACAACCACGACCTGCGGGTCCTCGATATGCACCTCCAGCTCCTGCCTCCCCACTGGGCTCAGGAGCTAACCCGTGAACCGTGCGGTAGTGGAAGCGGATCCCGGAGCGGTTGGAAAAGCCTTTCCCGCAGATGCTGCAGATGAAGGGCCTCTCTCCTGTGTGGATGCGGGTGTGGATCTTCAGAGCTCCTGACTGGGTGAAACACTTCCCACACTGGCTACAGCGATAGGGTTTCTCCCCCGTGTGGGTCCTCTGGTGGGCCCGGACCCCGGCCAGATGGGGAAACCCTCTGCCACAGAAGCCACAGGAGTACGGCCTTTCACCCGTGTGAATCCGTCTGTGGATCTTCAGAGCTCCCGACTGGCTAAAGCTCTTGCCGCAGTCGGAGCAGGTGTAGGGCCGGGCGCCGGTGTGCACGTTGAGGTGTATGCGGAGGTTGCTGTGCGAGTTGAAGGCCCTGCCACACTCTGTGCAGAGGAAGCCGGACGGTTTGTGAGCGTGCTCAGAGCGCTGATGCTGCAGCAGCTGGGACGGTCGGGAAAAAGAGGCAGAGCAGTGCATACAGGGGTGCAGCGACAGCAGGTTTGTAGCCGTCCTGCCTCTCTCCTCCGGCTGCTGTGTCTGTCTGTGCTGGTGGTGGCAGACCTGGCTGCAGGTGGGGAAGGAGCACTGGCAGGGCAAGCAGGGAAAAGGACTGGAGAGCTGTGAGGAGTGTGAGTGGGCGAGCTGAGGACAGGGTAAGCAGGAAGTTAACGGGCAGTGATGGTGGTGGAAATGATGATGGGCATGGGTGTGAGAAAACGATGAGTCGGCTCCTTCCTGCTGGCTCCGCAGCTGGCTGCAGGTTTGAAGGCCGCGGTGGCAGCACAGGCAGGGGAACATGGAGAACACGGAGCCCGAGGACGCTCTGGAGGTCGGAGCGTCAGGGTTTTGATCTCGGCTCCGAGTTCCTCTGTCTGCGTCGTCGCTCTGCGTTCGGTTGGACGGCCTGCCTTCCAGCTCGGATGCGGTGCTGCTGCTGGGTACGGTGGTGTCTGGTAAACACATGCCGAGGCTCACCGGAGCAGTGCTGCTCAGATCTTTGGGGTGGCAGACTGCCTCTGAGTGAGGCGGCGAGGACAAAGATTGTCTGGATGTTAAAGTCTCAAAAGACAGAGCAGAGCCGGAGTACGGACAGCCGGGGCAGGTGCAGGCATGATGCACATCTAGACCTGAAAGAACAGAAGACAACAGTAAACAATTTTGCACAAAAATAGATAAAATAATGTATTTACTGGCCTGGTGCAAATATTTTATGAACAGAACAGAACACAACAGAAAGATGAATATTTTTAAAGAAATACATATAATAATAAGAAGAAATAATATATTCATCTGTCATTCTAATCTTGCATTAAACCCCTTGAAAATAAGTTAATCAAAAATGTAATTAATTTACTGTTCAGAAAAGTCAGATCCCTTCACTAAAGTCTAAATATTTTTCTGTAACTTGAAGTACTTATCTTTAGTTTCACTGCTGGATATCTGCAGCAGTCATATTGTTGTGTGTACAGCTGTTTCCCACATAGAACATGACCGCTCTAATCATTAGGCTAATATTGACAAGAGACCACAAAGCAAAGAAAACACATTCTATAGTTTAATTGTAAACTGCAACACTTGGCTTGGACCAAATTATTGCAGCAGATTTGCTCTGATTGCTAGTATTATTATTTATTTGGAGTCATGTGCGTTTTTCTACAATGCGGTGTAAAAACAGGATTTATTAGAGAATTGCTTTTATATTACTATTACCTCATACATACATTTTGAGAAGTAATATCCAGGAAGAAAACTCCAGAAACAGAGAAGACACTTTTAAGACGGTACCGACATCTACAACTGAAATAACACCATCGACAGCACCTACTTTTAAAGGAAAAAACCCACGAGTTCATATTTCATATAGCTTCAATGAAGTTAATTTGTGGGTCAAAACTCTGCTGCTCAGTGGAAGTTTTGTCTGTCACCT
This sequence comes from Stegastes partitus, assembly GCF_000690725.1. NCBI lineage: Eukaryota > Metazoa > Chordata > Actinopteri > Pomacentridae > Stegastes > Stegastes partitus. The sequence continues at coordinate 216,736 of NW_007578151.1, read as the reverse complement.
CTGGGAAGCAGATGTGCACTGATTATTTTTTATTTGGGGTATGTTGTCCATCCATCCATCCATTATCTATACACCGCTTAATCCTTACTAGGGTCTCGGGGGGGCTGGAGCCTATCCCAGCTGACTCAGGGCAAAGGCAGGGAGTCCAAAAACATGTTGAGGTTAATTGGTGATTCTAAATTATCCGTAGGTGTGAATGTGAGTGTGCTTGTTTGTCTGTCTCTAAGTGTAGCCCTGTGATAGACTGGCGACCTGTCCAGGTGAACCTGCCTTCGTTTTTGGACTGTGTGGGAGGAAGCTGGAGAACGTGGAGAGAACCCATGCTCACCTTTTTCCCCTCAACATCAACTGCATCTCATCTTCTGGACCGTATTACCTCAGTATCACTGCCAGCGTTGTTTGCAACTTTTCTATTCGAGTCTTGTTTTATGTTCAGTAACGCATCATACTTATACCTTATTGCTTTTCTACTAGGAACTGCATTTCTTGTTTTGTTTTGTTTTTTCTGAGCAATATCTGGTTTTATCTGGTGTTACGTTTAAAACAAAAATATTGGTAGATAGTGTTGTCCAAGTAGCAGACAGTTTTAAAATGGTTCCTAAAGTGCAACTAGGAAAAAAAATGAATATGAGCATATTTTGATTTTATGGGTCCCACTTTGAAGGCTGGAAAACTAAGTGTAACTAACTTTTTATACTTACTGAATTCATATAATTACTAAACATCTATATAAAATCTTTTTTTTTTTAGTTTTTCTCCAAATCAGAAAAGAAGACCATGTGCATGCTGCAAGTTACTCTGAAATAACCTGAAAATGGGGAATATATCAGGTTAAAGTCGTCAGATTTCTGGGCCCCTAGGACCCCCTCTGCTCAGCTCCCACCTTCTCTCCGGTCTCTGGCCTCCCCTTTCCTCTGGGACGCCCGGGGCTGGATCTGCCTGCCGGGTTCTGACTTGTCCTGGGCGGGTCGAAGTGGCTGAAGAGGTTCCAGTGAAGCAGCTTTGAAGCCCAGAGAACCAGCAGCTGCAGCCGCCACACCCCACGCTGCTGCGTTCAGCACATCTGGCTGGCTTTTGGAGGAGTTTCCAGATGTGATAAGGTCACCGATGAACTGGTGCATCTCCATCCAGGAGCACTGACCAGGCTGAAGAGGGAAGCACCGAGAGGCTGCATGTCAACGCACTCAAGCGCAGGTTACTAAAACTCCTCTCAGAATTAACAAATACAGCGTTGAGCTAAATTAGGAGGAAAAAAGAAAAATCTGTCTCGTTTACTTACAACGTCGCTACACTTGTCTTTGTCCATGAGCGCGAACTAACGACGACTCAGCCGCACTGCGAGGATTTTAATATTCCAGCTTTAATGAGGAAAAAAACAATGAGAGAAACACATAAAATAAAATAAATAAATGCACACGTTTGTTATTACATCACTACACCTCGGCTCCATGTAGCCCAGTTACAATTTCCGGTCACCTGACTTTGTTTTTCCGGGTTTCTGATCATGTGACCGGAGTTGTAGTTCTTTTTCTTTCAAGCGCCGTTTTCTTTTAATCCGGTATTGCAGACAGATGGATTTTAAAGTTGGCATATTTCAAATGAGAATTAATTTAGTAAATCAGCAAATAATAAATTAGATTTAGGTCATTTGCATTCATTTGTCAAATAATTACATTCATGCCTATTTTTGTATTTATATGTAATTTTTATTTGACTGTTCGGTTTCTTCCGGCTGGAAGCGACATAAAAGCGACAAAAGACGGGAAGACAATGTGTTGAAGGCGTTCATGATGAATGTTATTTAATATTTTTTTGAATGCCATGTCCAAAATGATTCATATCCCATTAAAGCATTGGCAATATTTGACAAAATGCAGTTTCTAAATGATTTCCAAATTATTTTGGTAATTTTAGAGCATTCTAATATCCTATAAATTAAAAACAGCTGATGCAGTTGTTCTCTAGTCAGTCAACTGCAATTAGGGTCAACACCAAAAAGGCTCAGTATGCTCCATAGTTTATTATCTGTTAGGGCAAATAAATAATATAAATATTATAATAAATATTCACTACAAATCTAAAATTGGCAAAGGTATTAATAATTTGAGGCCTACCTGTAAATGTGTTTATTTCTATATCCGTAAAAACTCTCTAGTCCCCACAGTTCGTTATGGTTAGACTGAGAGAATCACTTGAAGTATTATGATTGATAAGTTCAGCTACATTTTCCCAAAATTCTGCCATGCAAGAGCCAATGTTTTAGACGTTGGAGTTGTTTCCTTTCTCCGATCAAAACAAAAGTGTGTTAATTTAGTTAGTGAGCACTGCTACAAGGCTCCCTAATTAACTGCTACCAGATCTAAATCCTCTTGCAGGAGAAGCTGTGGGCTCTATTGAGACTTCTGTTGCAATGACAGATGCTGCTGATGAAGAATCTTTGTAAAACCAGGCATTACCGGCACAAATCTGCAGGAACAGTTATTAAATCTCGAGGTATGAACTCCACCGACCTCTAAACGTATGAGGCACCTAGCAGCAGGTCCCGCCATTGATCAAACTTGTCTTTCCAGCACATCCCGCATTTGCTTGATCAGATTGAGATCTGGGGAATTGTGTCATGTTCCTGAACAATGGCTGCATTATTCTGCTGAATAAGGCCATCGGGGAATCCCACTGCCATGAGGGTGTGCACGTGATCTGCAGCAACGTTTATGAAGGTGTCTAAGTAGCATCCACATAAATGTAGCATTCATAGTTTCCCAGCAAAACATTTCTCTCATCAAAGTCACTCTGCCCATTTTCCCAGCTTCAAACAAATCAAGAAGTGAGCGTTCTCTTGCTGCCTGATATATCCCACTCCTAAACAGGTGAAACGGTAATGAGATAATCAATGTTATTCACTTCACCTGACTCTGGTTTCAATGTTGTGGCTGATTGATGTGTGTGGTGCAGCTTAGCAACACGCATTTATGTGTACGATCTCTCTCTTAAAACAAGCACAAGTCAACACTGCAGGTTATGGATGAAAAAGAACTGATGCCAACAAGTTATTGAAGGACCTTGCATCAAGGACAAATGTTTATTTGCCTTTAGAAAAACATCAAAATATACCTGCAGAATGTACAGATTCAGCAAATGCAAATCACAAGGTGACAAAATGTCTTATTATTGATCAGTAGCATCCTAATGAATCCATCAAATATTTCACATAGTACTAAAGGTCAAGTTCCTATACAAAAAAAACCCCCTAAGTATTCAGTTGAAGACTAAGAAATCCTGCGTTTTCATTCAATTATACATGAAAGAAACCAAAAAGATTCTGTTTCTCCACAAGAAAATAAGGAAATAATGTCAGAAACCAGGAAGATTTTTTTTTTTTTAACGCTGAGAGAAACCCTGCACAACATTGCATAGGCGTGGGTCCAGTCCACAAGCCTTACCCATTTTATTAAAAAAAAAAAAAGCTTTAATTAACTAAAGCTTGGAATGTTTTGTTTACAGATGAATGAAAAAAATAAAACTCGTACACCAAAACAAAAATTACAGTAACTGTAGACGCTCTCAGGGTCTATTCATACGAGTGGCAAAAGTAGTTGGAGGAAAAATCCTGACTTATCATCAAACCGTATGATGGTGGATTTACTAACTAGACAGAAATGTATACAACATTCATGAGTATATAATTCTGGCTGTGTAATATCACCTCCACATTTGGTTTAAGTGGCTATAGATAGAGTAAAATGGAGTGTGCTTCTGTTGCAGAGTCGGGAATGTGAGCATGATTCTCTTTTTCTCTCCTCATTTTGTTTCATGTCTCCATATCAGCACAGACAGGGTTTGAAATGTCAACTTCCATCTTAATCTCTTTGTCTGGCTGACAGTCTTTCAGTTGTCTGGTTCTGGATAAGCACAAATCGAGACCAGCACCAGGTGACTGAGGCTCACTCTTTATATCCATTATTGGTCCAGATGATGCCGTGTCAGCATGAAGAGAGGAGACTTTTAACCGCTTCTCCTCGGTGTACGTGTCTGTCTTTGTACTGTGGTTTTTAAATTCTTGCCTCCCAGTACCATTAACCTGCCCTGAAATTTCACACTCTTCTGGCTCACTTTTAACAGGAAGAAGAGGAATGTTGGTCGGCGCAGACTCGGACGAGTTGCGCTTCTTAGACAAATCCAGAGGTGCTTCTGGATCCTGTTTAATCCCGGTTACGAGATCCAGGGGGGCTCCGAGAGCAGCTTTCAGTCCAAGGTTGCCTGAAACAAGCGGGGAGGATGCTTGCGGCAGGGCTTGCATAGCTGTAACAGGTAGAGTCTGAGGGACTGCAGACGGGAGTGGAAGCCCATTGGTTGGAGTCGGACAGACAGGAACAAACACGACGAGTTCGACTCCAGGAGGCGGCTGTTTGTTGAGGGTTAGCTTCCAAACCCCGTCTGATGGAGCGGAGCCAGCGGACACACCCGCCGTCACAAGTCCTGGACTGCTGCAATCCTGAACTGGTGCAGCAGGGTTGGTTGAAACAACAGCAGGCGCAGCGGCCATGTTTGACGAGTCGGGTTTTGCTCTGGGTCTTTTCGCCTCGGGTAAAGAGCTCTTCGAGGTCTGCCGTTTCTTGGGAGCGCTCTGGAATGGCAAAGGCAATGAAAACGTCACGGTCATTTGACGAGCAATACAAAAGCGTCACATGCCAATCTGCAATAAAGTAACACTGTCTCATCTGCACATTAAATATGAAGCTTCCTCCAGTAGTCAACTAGCTTAAAATACAGACTGAAAATGGGGAACAGAGCTTGTCTTGCTTGATGCACAGTTAAACTTTTCTTCATTACAATGCAATGCATTCCTTACGGAGGTCCAAAATGGTCAACATCTAATATAATATATGGTGTCACCTGGCGACCCCAGTAGAAATGAGTGAGTCTACCTGTGTACAAGTATCCTGATTATAATTCAGTGTTTTTTCTACTATTCTGGTTTTGCATTGTTTCAGTAACCTGGATATGGCAGCTTGTTACAAACCCGGGATACTGTGGCATGCTATTTTGGTTCCTGAGCATTTTTGTTAGAACAGCACATGGAAAAAATCCAGACACACCTACACAGAGATGACCAAAAACCTGACTCAGACTGATCCCTGCAGGCACATGAATAACCAGGTTTCTGGTGTTGCTGAAAACATCTTGCAGCAATCGAAAGATCAAAACCAGAATAAGACACAAAACTGAGCACACATGTGAACGCGCTCACAATCACTGAAGCATGCGAGTGTGTCTGCATGACAGGAGGAATATCTGCTGCGATGGATAACATCGTTAAATACTGCAATGACAAGATGATCTGTGATACATGAACAAATGCCGAAGTATGTTAGTTATACAATCTTTCTGCTTTAATAGGTATGCTGCTAATAGAAGGGCCAAACATTGGATAGTCTATGTCAGGGGTGTCCAATCCTGGTCCTCGAGGGCCACAGTCCTGCATGTTTTAGATTTTTCCCTCTTCCAACACACCTGATTCAAATGATCAGGATCGTTATCAGGCTTCTGCAGAGCTTGATGATGAGCTGATTATTTGAATCAGGTGTGTTGGAATGGGGACACATCTAAAACATGCAGGACTGTGGCCCTTGAGGACCAGGATTGGACACCCCTGGTCTATGTCCACTTAATGAAGACATTAAATTAACAATTTTGTGCACTTGACTGAACAAATTGCACACAAATACTTCAACAGAACATTCCCACTACAGATAATGAAAGGAAATTGAAGTTTAATTTTTCCCTGGCGCTCCTTTTGACACGTTTTGATCCGAACTCAACAAAAACATGAACGATTTCCTCGATCTTCTTTACTTCATGCTAGCTAACCTTGCACTTGTCAACAAATTGGCACAAATTTATCGAAGCATGATGGCTAACTGGGGCTTCATGCGATTGGCCAAATAATGTAAATACAATTGGATAACATTCACATCACACACGGTACTGTTCTTATTCACTGCATTTCCGGCAGCCCTTTGCAATGTGTTAATTGCACATGTTCATATCACGTATGACTTAACTTTCAACAATACATGTGAACACCTGATCCAAGCTTCTGATCTTTTGCACAGAAATGAAGGACTGACGTGTTAAGAAATCGAGTCACACCTGCACACAGAAACCTGTATAGTGGATACAGGAAGTTCTGTTCAAATTTCATGCCCCAAATAATAATCAAAACCAAGGCAGTAATTTGCATGTAAACTAAGTCACTGGAAATAAATGAATTGTATAAATTTTGCACTTCCTATTTCAAAAAGTGTTTAAAATCTACAACCACTCGTCCAAACATGCCATCAGTCTAACAGCAGATGAGGCTACCTTCATGTACAGGGATGGATTATCTAGCCCGACTCATTTTCATATCACTGCGATTTGACTCTCAAATAAAGTCGATTCATTCAACGTTTGTGCTGAACTTAAAGCTTCAGCTGCCTGGAACGTAGGAAGTCTGCACAGCAGTGTAAAGCATGATGTCAAATGTAGTCTAATGCAGTGGAGGTTCAGCTCTTAGGTCAACATAATGTCCTACACTCACCACAGTCGGAGGTGTTTGTCCGCAGGTCTTCAGGTGGCTGTCGTAGTTCTGCTGGTGGGGGAAGCCCAGCCCACAGCTCTGACAAAGGCAGGGCGACTTGCCAGCGTGACCGCCCATGTGGGACATTAGCAGCAACGCCGAGCGGAACCCCTTCCCACATTCAGCGCACTTCAACACCCTCTGGTGAGCCCCGGCATGCTTCTTCAGCTCCTCCGAGGTGTCAAATCTCTGTCCGCACTCCAAACACCTGATCTCATCCGTCGTCACGTTCCTCTCCTGGTTGCCCCAGCAGCCTGTGTCCTTTTTGTGCTGCTGGAAGTCCTCCTGACTGAGAAACTCCCTCAGACACGCCACGCAGTGAATGCGTTCGGGTTCGCACTTGTGCTGGCGGTACAGCTTAGCCAGGCGGAAGTGGCGGCGGCATCGGACGCAGGTGTACGGCAGCAAACCCAGATGGGAGAAGCTGTGTTTCAGGAGAGCGTTCTTCTTGGTGAAGGTCTTTGTGCAGTCTGTGCATTTAAAATTGCGATGGCACGATTTCTTCAGGTGGCGCGCGAGGGATTTTGGAGAGGAGAAATTGCGGCCGCACACGTCGCACACGACGTTCAGCATACATTTGTGTAGCTGCACGTGATTTTCACAGGCCTTCAGGGAGGTAAACACGCGCTTGCAAAGGTCGCACTCGTAAAACTCATCCTCGAGGTGTGTTCTCGACAGGTGTCTGTTCAGATCCTCCTGCGCTGGGAAGCTCACCAGACAGATGCGACACTGGGGGCGATCCACCTTGACCAGGGCGTGTGTGCGCAGGTGGACGCGGTAGTTATATATCTGACAGAAGCGCTTCCCACATTCTGCACAGCAGTACGGGCGCGCTCCTGTGTGCAGGTTCATGTGGTCTTGGAGCTTGAATTGGGAGGGCAGCTGGAGATCGCAGATGCTGCAGCGGTAGTCACCTGAATGACCCGACTCTGGGGGACAAAGAAGGAAAGTCAACCGATGAGAGAAGATCATAAATGAAAATGTACACTCAGTAGGAAGGACTACATCTTACATCAGGAGTTACATACACTGGTGATAATAAAAGCCATGAAAACTTCCAAAACACGTCCATGTTTGATTCTTTTTTTAATTTCCCTTCTGTATCTGAGGCACTCAGCACTTAGCCCAGTTGTTCCTATTGCACAATACATTTTTAACGAGGTTTTTATTTGAAAAAAAAGACTAAAAACGTAATCATTTTTTGTTGCTCTCTTATGGTCAAATTTTCCAATTTATTTTGGCTATATGCACATATTTTTTCCACCTAATTGCAGAGAGCACCAGGTCTCTCCTGCAGTGAAACTATCATATTATTATGCCTAAGTTTATCATGAAGGCTCTAATGGCAGGTGCAGACAAAAACACAATGCTTTTCAAATGTACATATTCACCAGACAAAAAAAAAAGAAGACAATGTCCATGTAAAATGTGCCATATTCAATTTTATGTACCATTTTGAAACAAACCTGTAAACCTTAAATGTGACAGGTGCTATCTCTCTATCAGTGTTGAATTTGGGCCAGTGCCAATATTTCATTTTACAGTCATACTGATACCGATGAAGTGCTGATATCATCCTTCGTGTGCAGCTCGTGAGTCAGTAAAAATGTGCCCCAACAGACAACAGGAAATGCAAGATGCTATCATTTTGCTGCGTATGTACTCGTATTACAAAGTAAGAAAATGCAGTTTCTGGAATTTTTGCTGTTGTTTTGGGTAAAAGTGGCGCAGATCATTTAAATCTTTGTGCTTTCATTTGATGTATAATCAGGCTTATACCTTTCAAAATACAACAGCAGCATTTTCCCCTGACAGATATTTGGGCTGGTGAGCGTTCACACAAATAGGCGACAGATTTAGGATTACAGTGGCCAGGTTTATCATGAACAAATGTGTCACTTCATGTGTTTATAGGAGTTCTGAGGCAACAACTGAGCCCTACAAAAAAATATAAGCTGTATCAGACTTTGGCTGCACTGTTAGTACTTGATTGTTTGGATCTTTTTGTGACAAAAAGGAAAATAGCACACACTTAAAAAAAAAAAAAAAAAAAAAAACTGTATCCAAATGCTTATATTTGGCAAATTGGCCTGACTGACTTTATTTGTGCTGCACCTTTTATACACTTACAGGAACACATACTAGCATCACTACAGATTAATACTATTGACTGAACCTTAATTTTAAGATTCTTCTATTTATTTAAAACCAAGCATGTGTTGACACCTTAGCACAGCACTTTAAAGCTCTCTTTTAATCAAATGCTCCTCCTCCATTGATATTTTAAGAAAAATCTCCAGATGTGCATGTTTTAATGACTTTTGGTTGCACTTAGTGGTCCTACTATTTGAATATCCATCCATCCATCCATTATCTATACACCACTTAATCCTCACGAGGGTCGCGGGAAGGCTGGAGTCTATACTATTTGAATATTTTCTATTTATTGTGTTCTAGAATTTAATCTTCCCGGTTTGTCTCTTTTCAGCATTATATTTTTGACTTATATTTTGATTTTGCAAGTGTTAACTAGTTTTCTGTCTTGCTTTTTTTGCACATATTTTTCTTGTCACCCGCCTTATAACATGTACAGCATTTTGGTTGTTTTAAAACAACCTGATTAACCCAGTTATCTGATCTGAGTGCACGTGTGTTATTATACTAACACCACTTTGTCATACCATTGCTTATTCCTTCCTCTTCCTCATCGTCTTCCTCGTCGACCTCTTCTTCCTCGTACACATCTGAAACTTCGCTGTCATCCGAGTCATCGTCCACATCCTGCTGGCCCTCCGCTGATCCCTCTTTGGCAGCGTCTCCGCCACCTTCCTGACCGTCTTCGTCCTGTTCGGACATCAGCTGGGGACTGTCTGTTCCAGCAGTGGGATCATCTCCTGTCGGCTCTGACTGTTCGGTCCCGTTGACAGCTGCCTCGTCTTGTGGACTCTGTGTAGGATTTAACTGTTTACCGGGTGACGTGTCGGCCAGAGGTGCTGACACATAAACCACTGTGTTTTGTTGGGTGTTTGAGGTCAGTTTTGCGGTACTTGCCTCCTTCCCATCTCTGATCAGGTGTCTTTGTTTGTGTGCAGGTGATAGGGAAGTGGGGGTGTGACTGGGTGAGTCAGCGGGCGATGAGGGGCGACATGGTGTCTCCCTGTCCGAAGCCTCCTGGGGCTGCAGGATATCTGGGAATCCCAACTCTGTCAGCTGGATATCAATGGTGTATTCAATGGACATGACTGCTGGCTGAGGCAAACAGAGAGAGAGACAGGGGTTCTGTTACCATTTGATATTTATAGCATCAGACGTTAAATTGAGGCTTATTAATAAACTGCACAAATAATATTGTCACAAATATTCCCATACCTGTCGACATCTGTGTAAGAATTTCTTCTCTCTTTTTAACGTTTCCAGCAATCTTCACGGGAATCCCATTCTGACACACCTTACAGCGCTGTTGGCCACCTCAGCTCACCTGGCAGGAGGGAGGGATGATGACAAAGCGTGGCTGCACCACCTTTACCTTCGATGTTAGCTGCTTTTATTAGCACGAAGCTAATGAGAAACGCACTATGAGCGACAAAAACACGAGAGAATTCGCCGCACACGACGTTTAAACAGAGCGTTTAGAATGAAGCAGCTAGCTAGCCGCACACTCACTCCAGCCGAACATCGGTGTATTGGAGAGGACAAAAAAAGGAAAACAAATGAAGCAGCACAAGGGGGGTAACAGCGACGCTGGCGACGTAGCGCTCCTGGTGTCTGGGAGTGGTATTACAGGTCACAGCCGCAGCACACGTGCGCATGCGCATATTAATGTGACGCGCTTCTTCACTTTTCTTTACATTTGAACATTATCAATCAATCAGACTTTATTTCTATAGAACATTGCATACAAACAGAAATGCAACACAACGTGCTTTACAGATAACGAATAAAGACACAATACAACAATAGAAACAACTACCCCATCACCCCCCTCTGTCAAATGATCGATAAAGGAGATAAACATAACAATGGTTATACAAGGTAAAAATAAGGTATATTTAAGTATTGTATTTAAATATATAGACAAGCATAGTAAATAATATCAGCATTGCCAAGGCTATATAGGAAGGACATTCCATTTTTTATGTATTAAAAATAAAACTATTAAGAAAGGCGCTAATATCGTGTTCTCTTTAAATACGGAGTGTGTCTAAGTATGCAAATCATGTGATCAACACAGACAATCTTTCCCGAAGATAGATGAGAGAACAAAGACAAAAAGTCGAGTTATTTCTTCAGCAGCCTCCCTTGGGATAGCATGATTTATTACATTTTTGCAGTGTCCAGACACATTGCAGTGGGGAGAGAAACAATCCAATCAGTGAATAACACATGATATACACAGTTCCTTGTGGGATTCTAAGGCATTAAAGAGCCACAAGTCCCATTTAAGAAATGTCTAAGACATGAGCATTACTTTGATAAGTGAAAAAATAAAGGAGTACATTTGTAGCAGAAAGACAAATCAGGATTATAGTGGATCTTTTCTGCCCACATGCCAGAACACTCCAAATTGAATCTGGAGCACTTAGCCAAAATAAAATTTAGCAGAACGCAATCATGTTGTTTTAAAAATCTTCCTCAATGAGACTTAATTTAGAAAGTAACATAATCAAAATATTAACTGTAAAAATGCACAATATGACCCAGAAGCTGTACATAACACATTTCTTTTGACAAACTGTCTACACATTCCAACATAGTATCTTTACTAGGCGACTAATTTACTTCAAAATATGTACTTATCCAATCTGTTTGGAAAAAAAAGAGGAAAAAAAAAACAAGATAAAAAAACATTTTTTAAACCACAAAGTGAGTTGAAGAACTCAAGACACCAAGTAATAAATTCACACCAAACGCAGTTCACACTAAAAAAAAAAAAAAAAAAAAAAACTCAAATCATTTAAAAAGTTAATCAAAACAGTATGTCTTTACAAATAAACTATGTTTCATGAAAAAAATGGTGTAATAGATGGATTTAACATTTGGTTAGTCAATTTAGGAGATGCGTCGGTTTGCGGTTTGTCAAACATTTCAACAGCTCATCATCAAACTCGGCTTTAAATCCAAAACTCGCTAAAATGTCATTCTCCAAACCATTTCCAACTCATCTGGAACAACAGCTGGAGTATGAGATCTCCATGGTTAAAAGAAAAAAGGACAATTCATGACTAAAATCTTCAAAAACCATACACTTTCTGCAAAGTCCCCACATCTCAATTATCTCTTTGCACTTGGGTTTTCAGGCTTTTCCTCCGGGTGGCTTTTCTGGTGAGCTTTCAAGGTGCGCTCACGGCCAAAGCTCTTCCCGCAGGTCGGACAGGCGAAGCGGCCGACGGCGTGAGCCCGCGACATGTGGGCGTCCAGCTGCTCGGGACGGGCAAAGCTCTCTTCACATTCTTCACAGGGATGAGCTTTCCGCGGGGCGTGTTTCTCCTTCTTGTGAGTGCGGAGCTGAATCAAGCCGGGGAATGTGAGGTCACATTCAGAACAAGGGTGCTGACGGGCCGGAGCCAGATCTACTTTAGGTTTCTTCTCCTTTCCTGGAGCTTCACTGTCATCCTCAGGACTTTTCTTATCTTCTGTATCTGATTTTGGTGCTGCTTTAGAAGGACGGCCTCGCTTAGCTCCACCTGCTTTGCCTTTTTCCTCTGCTGGGGTTGCTGCTGGCTCTGATGTGCTGCTGGCCTTCACTGCCTCCTCAGACACCTCGGCCTCATCCTTCTTTTTCCGCTTTCCCTTTTTCTCAGCGACGGCTGGGTCTTCGGCTTTGGCTGGCCGTCCACGTTTCTTGATGGCCGAAGTGCTGCCGTTGCATTGCTGACCTTCAGGGTACTTCTCCTGGTGCGCTAAAAGCTCGGATTCAGCTTCAAATCCCTGACCGCACTTCTTACAGCGATGGGTTTTTGAAGGGTCCTCCGGCTGTTCTGCAGTCTCTACATCTGGGCGGGGATGCTGGGTCAGGCGATGAGCACGCAGCAGTCCAGCACTCCGGAAGGTTTCATTGCAATCTTTGCATACCATCTGTTTCTCCGGACACACCTGTCTTCTATGGGCTGTGAGCTACAGAGGGTAAGAAGCAAGAAGTTAAACAGAAATATAAAATACAAACATGAATTTAACTAATATTTAAAGCTAGAAAAGAACCAAAATTGCTCAAAAAGCAAAGATTTTCAAATACACCCCATTCCCATTGCTGAGGTTTGATACTGCCAGTGATGCATTTTCAAGTGACTTTTAAAAAAAATAAATATTATACTCACTTCGGAGAACGTCTTAAAGCTCTCCTTGCAGTGAACGCATTTGAAGGGCTTGTCATCCTTGCTGTGTGTTGGCTGGTGCTGCGTCAATTCCTCAGAAGACAGAAATGTGCGGTCGCACACGTAGCATGTGAACAGTGTGTTACCCTGTGAAGAGACGATGAAGAGGAGCCAAAGTTGAAACAAATTGAGAACAAAGGTTATTAAATTCACTTTAATTAACAAAGAGAAAGGATGTTACTGACTACTACAACAATAACAATGTCACAGCTAATCAATACACATAAGACACACACTCAAACGTCAAACAAATGTCAGAAAGCTATCTGGGTTATTTGTGACAATTTTATTAACTTTACATCAATATAGAAAAAAAATGACAGAATTTGACAGACTGTACCTTTAACATGCTGTTTGTAATATTGGGTGCCTCAAAAATAAAAACCTGCTTCTTTAAGTATACAAGTACTTTGAAGCATAGAAACTCATCACTCAGTACAATCAAGTAGGGCTGGGAAGATTAATCAAATTACAGATTAAACACTTAATTTAGGTACACTTTGTCCTATACTTGAATTTAAATGAATGACACAAACTCACCATATCTTACTAAGCGAAGACAAGGTGAATCTTACCTGCTGAAGCTGTTGCTTATATTCTTCTCTGTGGCTCTTCTTCATGTGCCTTTCCTTGGCTTTGGCACTGCAAAATGTGATGAAGCACTGGAAACACTGCAGATTTTCATGCTGGTCTGAAAGCACAAAAGAAGATCAGAAAGTTTTGTTTTGTTGCTTTCAGGAAACTGAGTTCAACGTGTGACCACTGCACCACTTACAGGGTTGAACAGTGGATGCTGGAGGTCCATTCAAGGTGATGGGTTTGTACGGTTCTGCTGGCTTTTCGGGGGGAACTTCCGGAGGAGGATCTGGCAAGCCCCTTCCCATCACTATCTCCTCTATGTTCAAAATTTCTGAGTCCATCCTGTGATGCTGGGTGGTCTGAACAGGCACTCACAACAGTTTTCCTGGATTTAGGTACAGAACAAAACAGAAAAAAATTAATTAACTAAAGAATAAATGGAAATAAGGCAAGCGTGATCAACAGGTAGAACTGCAACGATTAATCAATTAACTGTCAATTATTAAATCAATTGCCAACCACTTGGATAATCAATCAATAGGTTTGAGATTTTCTTTGTCAAAAAAGGCAAAATCTCTGATTTCAGGCTCTTGAAATTGTTTTTTTTTTCTGGGTCCTTTACTCATGTATGACAGCAATAAAATATCTGTGGGCTGTGGACACAAGACATTTGTGGACGTTAAATTGGGTTTTGGGGAACTCTGATCGAAATCATTTCACGATAGTTTATAGAACAAATAACTACTTGATTTATCGATTAAACAACCGACAATGACAATATTAGCTAGTTGCAGCCCCATTAACAGCGGGTAACATAACACCGTTAAAATCCCACAGATGCGATCATTTACGTTGAGAGTCACTTATATTCAACAAATCACAGCAATAAAAAACGCACTTCTAGATAGACTGAGGTAAACAATTCAAAAACAAAAGTTTAATGAATCCACAACGTCTTTATCCAAAGGTTTTTTAACTACTCGCCAATGGGAAACACTGAAGTTTAAGCTAATATTGGCTAACGTATCGTAAGGCCGCTAGCTAAGCTAACTAGCGCCATGCAAGCCTACAAGCACACGAGTTCTAGTTACCTGAATAAAATGTCTTTAGCGGATCTAGCGGGTAAACTGGAACCGTTTGCACACCGGGTAACTGCTTCAGTTTAGTATCTGTGCACGGAGCTAATCACAAAACACCAGGATACTTGAGCGGGCTAACGCTAGCTGGCTAGCTTGGCACTGGTTAGCTAGTTAGCGCTAACAACACTGGCTGCCATTCAAAGAGCACCGCAGACTTTTCGCTGCCTTTTCAAGTTTTGACTCGCCGCCTGGCGCTTACATGCATCTGCCGCGAAAAAAATGTGAGCCACGTCGGTCCCTATACAGAGTGCAAACAGATTAAATCACAATTTCAGATTTGAGTGGAGGCGTACGTTACCACTAACCGCTCTTTGAAGGTAGTTTGACTGAGAGAGTTGACCCCGCAGAAGTACAACCAATAGATCAGACACCTCCTTATGTGCGCTGGTAGCCGTTGGTACAACTAAGATGGCCGCTGGGGAGACTTGGGTGTTGTTATTTATTTATATTTAGACAGAACAACCTAATATCAAATAGAAATTAGCAAAGTTTTTCATTACAGCGCACCACTCTGCATCGGACTCACTAAAGAAACACAAGCGTTTATTAAAAACGACGCACATGACTTCAATAGTTCTACACTGTACACTCGTATTATAATAGCAGATTTTGTTTCCTAAATGTTACCCTTTGTGTTTTAAAATACTGGCTTCACTTAGAGAAACAGCTACAGCGCTCAGAAACTCTGCAGCTGCACCTTTATAGATGTAAATTTGAACTCATCCTTTCTAGTCAGTGTGATTCTATGTGTGATCTTTGTCACGTGACGCACAACAACTTGGAGAAAAGTGCTTTTTGTGATTTTATCCAAACAGCTGCACATTAATACCACCAATAGTTTAACCTGTAGTCTGTTTTACAAAAAAAAACTCCTAAAGCAAAATCTTTTTAAATCCCTGAACCACTGTAAATACTGTATTTTAAACTATATTTTGCAGAGCTGTTAATATTTCATAGCAGCAACAATGCCTATCTGCTTTATGTGGTGTCTGTACACCAGCTGCATGTTTATTAAAAATAACTGTGTTTATTTCTATCATTGACATATCTACAATTTTACTTTAAACAGCGATGCATGATGGTTCAACTCTCGTTTTTGTTTCTTTATGCTGTTGTTTTACATCCATTTGTGTTTTTACTGTAAACACTTTGAAAGCAAAGAAAACAGAGCTGAGTCAGATTCCTTGTATGTGTTTACTGGGCCAGAAAAGCTGATCCTTCATCTTCTGCTTCATTTGTAGCGTACAGTTAAGTCCCAAATTACTCACGCACTTGGCAAATTTTGCATTACAGTGAATTTATATACGACCAATATAGATAATATATTGCATTTTGGCTGACAATCACATGAACACGACAAAACATGGTACCACATTGTGTTAAAGATGTTAATGAGGAATTTTTACAGTTGCTATTTCTGACCTCTTAAGACCCGAGCTCTTGTTTGATATGCTTTTTTTATTTCTCTTTGCTATTTGATCAGATCAAATATAAAATTAAAAATATAAAGAAAATAAATATATATTTTAAAAAATATATACAATATATTTTTATATACAAAATATAAATGAAAAATAAATAACAATAATAAAATTTAAAAGAATTAAAAATAAAAAAAATTAGCTATTGTGGTAATATAACCCAAAATGTGATGTCCACGCGTGTGGACGCCAGGTCTTAAGAGGTTAAGCTTTTTACTGAAAACACTTTGTCCAAAATTATTCTTAGTAATCTTAGCAAAGTCTTTATTTGTCACCACATCAATCAACTAGTTCTTATTCTTACAAACAGTCTTTCTGAATGTCTTCACTGGGATTTCGTTCCAGAACTGATGAGCAAAAGCTTTCTTCTTGGACTCGTCGCCTGCCTTGTCAGCAGCCACAGTGTGGGGCTCTCTCTGGATGATGGACCCTAATAGCAGCTCACTGCCTTGTTTTGTTTTAGATTTGACTTGCAGTTGGCTGATAACGGACTAGAGAACCACTGCATCAGCTGTTTTTCAGTTTTCAGTGTATAGGAAAGCTCGAGAACATGTTACAAATGAACACTTCCACGTGAAATAGTATTGAAGCTGTATTTTATTTTATTCTTTTAAATTGCAACTATTTCCAATGGTATGAATACTTTTGAATATGGCGTTTTGAGCAAAAGAGGTAAAATTTATTATAAAAATCGCTTACTGAATGTCTCGCCCTCTTTTCACACCCGTTCATGTAGTTTCTGGTCAGAAGAAAATAACTGATCTAACAAAACATTCATTATAAATCTACATTTGGCAGGGGAATGAATAATTTTGGGCTTAACTATACATGCACAATCTATTAGTAGAAGGTTCTGAACAATGACTGCAGGATTTATTATCTTATATGCATACAGCATACCTCTTTGTATGAGTATATATTTATTGTACATTTATGACACTTCTACATATGATTAGGAATGTCACTTAAGAGCAGTTTTACTACACATTGGCAAGAATGGCTCTTAGTGACCGTGCAATTTTTCCTTTTAGATGAATGAGTGTATTTTTTTATATGTCCCTACAGGAAAAGCACATGTGTGAATGAGAAAATCAGTGACGGATTAGTTTCACTGAGCTGTTTCAGGTTCAAAATTTTAGGTATTATGCACTTATTGTTGCAGAGTCATCCCTCACTGGGACATTTGAAGAAAAAAAAAAAAAGCATCATTCAGGTTACTGGTAATGAAATGTTGGGGAAATGTGTTGGTGCAAACATTACTTAATATGACTTCCTTTTTTTTAAAAAAATCAATGAAACATGATTTCTTTATCTGTATTTTATTGTTTTCTGAAATTCAAATAAATAATGTTCAAATTCATAGAGCCCCAAAATAAGCTCATCATGAAATGTAAACTAGATCAGATTAAAATTAACAGTAAAAAAAAAAGCATCATGGTTCCCACAATGTTAAAATAATAATTTACACTTCTCTTGCAGCACAGTTTATGGCTATGAGTCTTTTTACATTTCCTTCTAAAAGGCAAATTCTTTTTTTTTCTTTTTCTTTTCTTAAAATGGCTCAATGACATAGTACGTCACATTACACAGCATTTGTTCAGTTTTTTTGATACAGCATCACAGAAATATTACAAAAGAATGACACTGCCAGAGAAAGGCATCATGGGAAAGTTGTAAGGACAGTGGAGCTGAGTTTACACACACCGAAAATACAGTTACATTCTAAATCAGAAAGCAAAGAAATAGAAGGTAAAGTCTGTCGGGGACACTACTCTTTTCCCAGACTCCCTTGGTTGTGGAAGTTCAAAAAGCAGTTGTGGCTGCGTGAGATACAAAGAAAGACGCAGCACTTAAGGCATAGCACTCGTGACGTTCTCTGACAATCCCCAAATCGACACCTTCCCCCCTCTCCCTCTGCAAGCTGCTCTGGCCAGTGGCCCGAACCATCGTACCGCGTTTCCACATCTGGCAGCGGACTTTCCTCCACCAGGACGGGGTTGGGAGTTTCATTTGTTGCTTGAGCCTTTTCTGCGGGGGGTTGAGGCGGAACTGAGTCCTGGGTATCAGAGCCGCTGGAGAGGATCAAAGCCTTGGACACCTCCAGCCTGAAGGCCATGAGAGTCAAGGGTGCAGGTGAGTCCTGCCGGTGCAGCAGCCAGGAGTTCACCAAAGCCAGATCTGTGAGGTACCAGAGCACCGCTTGGGGCCAGCAGGTCGGCGCCGAGGCGGTGAGGGGGATGGAGTAAAGGTTCTGCAGATCTCTGTTGAGGCGAGCCGACATCTGGGCCTTCTCAAAGCTGCCGGTGAGAGAGGCCATGCTCCTCCGGTTATTCCCGGCAGTAGAAAGTATGAAGCCGCAGTGTGATCTGCGCAGCATCAGCTTCCCGTCCGAGCTCACAAACTCATCCCCGATCTGTCCTCGTGCGCCCCCCACCCGGCCCGCTCCATGAACCCCGGCGACTAACAGGCGCTCGAGCATTGCGGGGGTGGAGAGCTCCTGTTTGCAGAGGAACACCGTGCTGCCTTTGGGGACCATTTTCTCCACAGCATCTTCTTTGTCTGAGAGATCCAGTTTGAGATCCACGTGTAGGAGTAAACCGCCAAATCCGATTAACGTAGTGCAGTGGAGAAACAGCTTGTTGTGCATCTTCCCAGTCAAAGGAAGCGGATATTGGTCAACTGCATAATCGCCTTCCCGTCTCAGTGACTGGCACGCTGCTTTGAAGCGGCACAGCAACGGCTGAACCTTCCACAGAGGATCAGACTGCGTTTGTGAACTGTTCGAGTCATTTGCAGCTCGACATTGATCGTCACTATGCTGAGGAATTACACTTTGCCTGTTTGGGCAAGTTGTACCTTTCTGTGCATTCTGAAAATCACTATCACGTGTTTGTTCATGGCTGTTGGCAGGATCCTTTGAAGTCAGCTTCAACTTACGAGACAGCTCGACGAAGCGTGACAGCGGCATAGCTTCAGCAATCAAGGACACCTTCGTCAAATCCTCCCAGTAGAGCTTCGGACTGGGAAACTAAAGCATAACAGCAAACCAAATAACATTTAGTGGGATTGCTTCAAGCTAATTATTTAGAAAATTAAATGGGAATACAAACCTTCAAAGTTCCCATTGCGATGTGGATGCCAACAAAGCATGCGACCTCTCTGGCTGTGACTGGATAAGGCATGTTGGATAATTTATTTGTGCAACTGGCAATTTCCACCCAGGTATCCCAACCAAAATATTTGGTGAAGTAATCAATGGGCTCTCTTGTCCTGTTTTCACCTCGTAGTGCTTGGAGCTGGCTCGATGAAGATGGCAAACTGTGGGAAAAAAATGTAAAAAGCATAACAAGCAAATGAAAAAAAAAGTAAAAACCTAGACTTCATCATAATTTAAAAATATTTTTAGTTATAATTATTTCTGCACAGTTTGACTGTATCATAGATTTCTCATAAAATGATATTTCCACATGTTTTATCTGGGATCTGTGGAAGCTTGTAGACTTTAAAAAGGAAGTTTTATTGTACTTTTGTGAGGTTTGATCCGGCTGTTGTGCGCTGCTGCTTTGCTTCTTGTAGAAATAGGTCATTAGTTCTGCTTCTGAATCGAGCTGAGGATCACACAACTCAAAACCTCCCGTGTCTTCTTCATCAGAACTCTGGAGGAGGAAGTCGCGGAGGTCTGGCGGATGCTGCCACTCAGAGTCCGATGCAGCTGAAAGACCAATTATTATGTAGAGATGAAACATCATAGGTATGATAAACATTTCTAATGAATAGCTTAAGAACGTTACTCAAGTAAGTAAACCAAACCTTGTCCATCTGCAAAGTCGCTGACCCCTGGTTCTGACAACAGACCTCTGACTTTTGTTTCCTGGTATTCGGTTGCAGAACGGCTCCCTTCATCTGTTTGAACAGAGCCGACATCAAAATATTGGTCTTCCAATAATGTTTACTAATAATATGAATGGAAAACACAATTACTCACGCATATCACAATCTGCTGCTGCTGCTTGATGTTCTGTCTGATTTGCATCGCTGGACCCCTCTTGGGTTAAACTCCCTGTGCTGGTCTGAGGGGCTCCCAGGAGAACCTCCCTCTCCTCCTCCTTCACCGGGTAAAAGATGCACTGGTTGGTGTTGAACTCTGGAGTGATGCGACAGTCCTGCGTCGTCTCCTCACTCTCCATTACTGAAAGTCCAAAAACGAGATCATTATCCATCCATCCATCCATCCATCCATCCATCCATCCATCCATCCATCCATCCATCCATCCATCCATCCATCTCTTCCCAACACATTGGCCTATTTCCTTACCACTCGTTTTCTGGAAAGTCTAAATCATTTATACCACGGAAATGAAGAATTAAAACAGATTTTTCTGTTGATTGCACATAGTCTACATTTTAGGAAATACCTTTATTCAATTTCTTTTCTATGAGTTGCAGAAATTTCTATCACTCTTATGTCTGCATGAAGTACAGAGCTGGTGTCACAAGGTGATTAGCCTGGTTTAGCATAAAGACTGAGAACAGGGGAGCAACTCATATTACGAGTTTATCCAAAAGTTTAAAAAGATCTGCTTACAGGCCAGGGTCACAGTACAGGAGTCCCAAAATACCAACAGATCTTGCGATTGCACATAAGACGAGACTTCACAGATATTCTTCTCTCTAATCTTAGACGTGCTATTAGACACAACTGGATTTGATAAAATGATGCATCACACACAACACTGTAAAAATTATTATTATTATTATTATTATTAGTTCTTTAAAGTGAAAATCTGGCAGCAAGGGAGCCAGAGAAAATAGAATAAAAATTGGGCAAACACTGTACTGTTGTACTAGCACATGTCTATAAAAACAGTGGTTTTAAATACAAGGGAAAACTGCAATTTTACACACATTAAAAAGGACGATTCCAGCTTCTTGAACTGAGTATTTTCTGGTCTTTACTCCTTTACGACAAATGCCTTTCGGTTGTGGAAGAAACAACATTTGATCTTGGGTTTTGGGCAACACTGACTGACATTTTTCACCATTTTCTAGGCGAAGCAATCGCTAAATTCATTGAGAACATAGTCGGCCTTAAAAAGAATCTTAACACGCATATGTTAAGTCTTGAAAATGTAAAAAAGAAAATAATTCAGTGCTTACAAACATGCTCTAGGGTGACAGTTCTCCTAAAACCACGAATTCATGTCTGCGCTAGCCTAATCAATTTCTGGCTCACTGTCTAACCTTAACGTCTACGTATCGACTTATCCAATTCACAGCAAAGGAGCACATGAGCACATTTCCCAAAGTGTTGAACTACTTAAAACTGTGCCTTCAGTTCTCCTTAATACTTACATGGGGTAACTGTGTTTTCATTGCTGACGGGCTCCACATTCCACCTGATGTGTTTGCTGCCATGTGTAGCAGAAGCCTCATTCAGCACGAGGCTGCTTTCCTCTTTCACCAGAACAGTCCTTATATCGCGATGATGATGCGGCTGCACACTTGAACTCTGTCTATTTTGACAAGTGGCTGCAAGCAGCAGAGGATCTGAGCTGTTCTCTTCGACCTTGATCTCCTCACTCCCAAGAACTTGTACCTCATTCTCACCCTGAAATGAAAACACGTTTTGAGTGTTGAAGTCACTTTAAGTGCATGATATTCGATGGTACAATTAGCGCCTCACCTGTCTCTGCTTGTTCCTCGCTGTCGTCAAGCACAGCTCCTTGTCAGCATCCGTTCTCTGTCCGCAGGTAAGAAACTTCTCTAGTATGATGCCTGGAGACTGGTCGGCCTCCCTGTCATGTTCCTGTTCTCCCTGCAGCTCTGTTCCATTTGTTGTTTCCCCAACACAAGCTGTAACAGACTCCAGTTCAAACACAACTTGCTCCTCAAGAGATTCCTCTAATATAGAGGGAACTGAAGGTAAAGGTGCAACAGAAGCAGTGGCTGTGTTGGCCTGGAATACAGGAATCGCCTCTGGCTGTGAAATCTTAATATTACGCTCTGCTGTTTCTGAATCAGAGGTGACTCGATGTTCTTCATAAACTACCTGACATTCATCCTGTTCCTTCTCTGATTCTGTTCCTCTGACTGGATCTCCAGCTGAAACTCTCTTTGATAACCCGTCCCTTTTTAGACGTCCTGTTCCTCTTCTTCTACTTCTTGCAGCATTATTTGTAGAAGCTCCTTTCCCTCCTTCTTTTTTCTTCTGGACTGACATTTCTTCCTCCTCTTCCTTGATCTCCACTTGGCGAGTGGAACATGACACAGTTTGTGAATCTAAACTTTTTTCCGTCGTCTCTGGATGTTCGCCGGTACTTCCACCCTCAGAATTGCTGCTTCGATTTGATTCATTTTGCAAAACAGTGTCTTCATGAGTAGCTGGATCATCTCTCTCATTCTGCTCCCCAACAGTGACCAAATCTACCTCTAGAAGTAAATCCTCCTTAACATCTTCATCCATGGCACCCTGGACTTCAGATTCGGAGCTCGGATTCTTCACGGTCTCTTCTTCTCGCTTGTCATCATCTGATGCTAAAGGTTCCCCTGCCTCAGATCTCTTTGTCTGAGTGGAGACAGTTAAAGGGGATTCAGATGTAAAATTTGGCAGAATCTCGCTATTTTCCGTTTTCTCAGATGGTTGGTGAACTTCGGGAGATGTATGAGACTGATTATCTGCTCCTGTTTTACTTCCACCCTTATCTTCATAGGCACTGCCATCAACATCTGGAGGAGGACCAGGAAAAGACGGAGATGGGATCAAAGCTGGAAAAGAGACACTTCGCTCTCGGTCCTCTAACGCCATCTCTCCCATCTCAGGCTCAGTGTCCCAGTCTGTAGCAGCATGCATCACCTCTGCAACCTTGTCTTGCTCTTTTGGAAGCTGGTAAAGATCCAACCTGGAGACGCCTTCAAAGATGTTCCCATTGGTGTACGTGAGACTGGGACTCTCTACGATGTGCACGGTCGTCTTGTGCTTCTGAAGGGACGAGACTTCACTAAACCTTTCCCCACAGTCCTTACACTCTAAGGCACGCTTGGAATGAGAAGTTATAACTCCTTCGGTCTCCACTTTTGAAGAGGCTTTACGTTTCCTGGTGGCCTTTGGCTTGGTGGGCAGTGTCTCCGGTGGCTGATGGGACACCTGCAGCGAGGACAACAGTGAAAGATTTTTCTGGTTCTTCTTGGCTCTTCCTCCTTTTTTCCTACCTTCTGCTGAGGTATTATTTGTAGATGCACTTGTTGGATGTTTGAGATCGTGAGGTGATGCCTCCGGTGCCTGGCTTGATGCCTTTGAAGGGTCTAACTTGTAAACTTTTAGCTGGGGCTGTTTGTGACCTTTCAGTAGTAGCAGAGAGTCTTGCATTATGTGTGAGCCAGCTAAGTCTGCCTTGTTAACTTTTTCCTCTTTTGCCAGGTTTTTCTTTGCCCTCCCATCCTTTGCATTCTTGGGTTGATCTTTTTTCAGGATTTTTGCTTGCTTTTTCCTTTTAAACATAGGCGATGCTACAGTTTTGTGCTTACTCATACGTGTTACACCCCCCTTGGAGACTTCTTTCTGTTTTTTCATTTTATTTTTTCTTGTATCCTCTTTGATTTCATGCACCCGTGGCACCTGGGTTGATGGCGATGACTTGATTTTAGCTGCAGATAATGCGTTTCCCACTGTTTTGTCCTTTTTCCCCTTTCTTCCATTCTTCTCTGATGATTCTTTTTTCTCTACAAGTTTTTTTGTCGGCGTTTTACCTCTTATCATGTCTTCCTGCATCGGCTGACGCTGCTGCGACGGCTTCCTCTGTTTCATGTTTTTCTTCTCTTTGCTTTGTGGACCAAATTTAACTACGAGATGAGGCTTTTTTGTTCTTTGGCGCTTGGGTGGTTTGGCATCAATTTGTAAGTCATCCTTGTACATGGATCCGACCAGATCTTGCATATATCCTTGAAAAATTAAAGTCCTGGCTGGCTTTCTTTTCCTCACTTTCACCAGTTCTTGAGCTGACATTACATTTACGGGTAACTCGGAGCTCTCTGGCCCTTGACTGTTCTCTAACTGTGACTGAACCTCTTCTTGAGCACATGGCTCCTCTACTTCAGACAGGTTATTCTTGCAATCTACAAGTAGTTCCTCAGATGACACTTGTTCAGCCTTTTCTTGGGTGTCCTGCAGTGAGTCTCTTCCTACCACAGGGTGGACCTGATCT
Source organism: Stegastes partitus (assembly GCF_000690725.1). Lineage (NCBI taxonomy): Eukaryota > Metazoa > Chordata > Actinopteri > Pomacentridae > Stegastes > Stegastes partitus. The sequence continues at coordinate 192,346 of NW_007578151.1, read as the reverse complement.
AGAACTACTGTTTGCATCTGTGAAATTACATCTTCATCTTTGGGATTAGCTCCAGGCTCACTGGGAGTAAGTGGGTCTGGCGGAACAAAAGAACAAGAGGAGAGGTCCTGCTGATGTGGTTGTAAAGGTGTCAGCTCCAACTCAACCGTAGACATGAGTGGTGGGACTGATAGGCTGGTCTGTTGGTCTTCTATTACAATCTGATCTGCAGTCTGTTGAGGAGTCTCCAGGTCAGTCGTTAGGACCAGAGAGGAGGAAGGAGGGATTTCATTTTGTGGCACAGCTTGGGATTGTTCCAGCTCCAAAGTTGGCATCAAAGCAGGCGTAAGTTCTAATATGACTGTTTGCTCAAGATTTTGTTTGAGATCCACAGGATCAGAGTGAATTGCACTAATCTCAGGTTGTTGAAGGATCTGATGCAGCACCTCTCCCTCAGGTCTCACTGTTTCTTCAACCGGAACAAGTGTTAGCTCAATGTCTTCACCTGCTGCTATGTGGGAGCTTAATTCTGAGAAAGAAGGATTTTCTAGTTGTCCATCTGGAGTGATAGGTTCCAGTATTATTGTTTGCTCCATTGAATCACATGGGTTGTTTGAAGGGTCCAACTCAATAGTCTTTGAGTCTGTCTCTTTCAGTCCTATAAAATCAATCTGTGGTGGGCTGAGATTCAAATTTACCGGCTCTGCCAGTTGTGATATCTGCTGCACTTCCAGTGGAGGGGCATGAGGTGGTACCTGCCCCAATATGACCACTTGGTTCACTTTCTGCACATTTCCCAAAGATTCAATAAGTCTGCGAATCTGCTCTGTGTCAATATTGGCATCAACTTTTTGCAGAGGTCCATTGGGCTCCACCTGCAGTAGTGCTGGCTGGCAGATAGATATTGGAGTTATGATGGGTGTATTTTGTTTCACTTGCTGCCCTGTTGGGACGGTATTACGGGCTGCAGCAGGCAACACATTGTGCTTCGTTTTGATGTGATGTAGCCGTGTCCTGGAACTCTTGAAAGTGGCCTTGCACACAGAGCAAGGATATTTTGTAGTCGAGGCACCTAAAATTAAAGGAAGAAAGTTGAGATGTGCTGTTTTAAACCTTGAAAACATACAACATTTTCTGTAAGCTGACAAATACAATGGGTGATCAAACAATTTGATGTAAAGAGTCAGGAGACCACGTGACATTGAGCTATCAACGGCGGGACGTATGTTTGAGCAGTTTTTGTGACTACATGCATTGAATTTGTGTTGCAGAAAATGCATAAATTATTTTCTGTGTTTGGTCCTGACTGGCTGCAGTGTCTGTTTTACACTGATGGTATTGCAACTAAAAGAAATTCAAGTTTGAGGGTCACTGTTCTGACACACTTTAAGAGATTTAGGTCATCACAGATTGGGTTTGGCATGTTTACATAAGAGGATACTCCAATGAGCGTTGCAAGCATTGCAGAAGCGCTGGGAGTGCTAAATCGCTACACAAGGAGAGTGTTTTGAGGGGGATGCCAGCCAAGTCAGAATCTATGGTTTTTGTTTTTTATAGACACAGTACTGGAACGGTTTCGCCTTTAATGGACCGGATAGCAAAAAGAGACAGAGAAACATGGGAAAAAGAGTGGGGGAAGGACATGCAGCAAACGAGCTGCTGGTTGGAATCGAACCGTGGCCACTGCGTCAGGGACTATAGTCCCTGTGCATGGCTCACCATCTTATCCAGTTGAGCTACCAGGGCACCCAGTACAAGAACTTTTTTTTTTTAAATATATTTTTTTGGCCTTTGCCTTTATTAAGTGCAGTAGAGGGAGACAGGAAAGAGGGGAGAAGAATGGGGACAGACCTGCAGCAAAGGGTCGTGAGCGGGATTCGAACTCACGACCGCTGCATCGGGGAACTACAGCCCCTGTTCATGGGCCGCCCGCTCTACCAGGTGAGCTATAGGGGGGCCCAAGTACAAGAACTTTTTGATCATCTGTAGCATAAATTGTTTTCCAGAATTTAATAACTTAATGAGGAGCTAGCAACAGCCGTGCTAGCAGTTCTGTGAGGTTGTGCATAGTAGAGCTTAGAACTAAATGCTCAAGTCAGTGCGTATTGCTGTTTACTAACCCACATTTTGTAATGAGCTCACCCCCAGTCCAGCTGAGGCCTAAAGCAGGGGTGTCGACATCCGGTCCTCGAGGGCCACAGTCCTGCATGTTTTAGATGTGTCCTTCTTCCAACACACCTGATTCAAATGATCAGGATCGTTATCAGACTTCTGCAGAGCTTGATGATGAGCTGATCATTTGAATCAGGTGTGTTGGAAGAGGGAAACATCTACAACATGCAGGACTGTGGCCCTCGAGGACCGCAGTTCGACACTCCTGGCCTAAAGGAATGTTCGTAGTTCTGCAAATATTTAATCAGAATCCAGAGTTTTGGGCGCATGTTAATCTGGCCTGATGATGGCGGTAAGTGACAACTTAAAGTGTGATTAAAATTCATCCTCAGGGGGAAACGAATATCCATACTAAATTTTATGGCATTGCATGTAGCTGTCAAGACATTTCTCAACAAATGTTTTAGCACTAAGTAACTAAAATATTGTATATTTTTAAAAAAATGTTTGTCATTATTTTCATGTGTATACTGATGACATTTGTAACATGGACATTTTTCTTACCATCATTTTTCCTCAGTTGTGCTTTAGCTGTGGTGTCTCCTCCACCTCCTTCAGCTCCCTCAGCTCCCTCTGGCAAGTGTGACGTTATATGTTTCTGCAGAGCTTTGGACATGGTGAACCTCTTTCCACACTCCTTACAAACATACGGCCTCTCTCCGGTGTGTGTGCGCCGGTGATACTTCAGCAACGTTAGCGTTTTGCAAGGTTTGCCACAGTCCGTGCAGGCATAACCGTCTCGACCAAAATGGATCTTTTTATGAACAGTGAGCTCTGAGGACTTGTTGAAGGCCTGGCTGCAGATTGGACACTTAAAGGGTTTCTTCTCTATGTGGGCTTTCTGGTGGGCCATGAGCTCTGTGGAGTTTGTAAAGTGGCGGTCACACACATAGCAGGCAAAAAGGGCATTTCTCAGGATGCATTGTTCATATTCTGCCGGGTGGCTCAGCTTCAGATGACGCTCTTTGCTCTTGTGATCGCTGAAGATGATGTGGCACTCGATGCACTGCAAGGAGAGCTGAGATGCTGGAGAGAGAAACATAGCAGGAGGGGGACAAAGTTTACATGCATCCATATACATGCATACAAATTCTTAGAATATTCATGCAAAATATGAAAACTTGCAAAAAGAAAAATGTGGCTCTGGGGTAAATTCAGTTCCACACATGGAGGTCAGAAATATCCTGGAGGTAAAAGGTGGCATGAAAAACAGAAAGGCACCTTCATGTAAATCACACAGCAAATAAGGGTTTGTTTGGGCAAAAGAAACGTCACCTCTTGCATGGCAGCGACATAATGCTCCATTTATTTACTACCATACATTAGAAGTTAAAATTGGAAAACATGTTATTACTTTCCTGTGTGCATTCCAGCGATAAATGTTCTATAGGAATCCTTGAACTTTTTAGAAACTGTGATAATACACTCTTATGACAACAGGACATCAGTGCTCTCTGGTGGACAAACGCATACACGTGCACATCAACACCAGGGCTGCAACGAACTGTTCTTTTCATTATGTGTTGATTATTTTCTCGGTCAGTCAATTGGTTGTTTGGTCTGAAAAATCAGTTTTACTCAATTCAGAAAATGATGTCCTCAAATGTCTCGTTTTGTCCACAACCGAAAGATATGCAGTTTACTGTCATACGGAGGACTTTTTCTCCTTTAAAAAGTTACTCAGACTCAATAATCCATTATCAAACTAGTTGGCAATTAATTGAATTGTTGGCATTGACTAATCATTGCAGCCCAAACCTCTACTGAAGTGTATATGAGGAAAGAAAGTTGCGAATATAACAGCACAACCCAAATATAGTTCTACTTCCTGCTTGCAGTGTTTTCTGCAGTTGCTACTGAGCACCAGAAGCTGATAGCTGTACGGAGTTAACCAAACTTCCAGCGGCATAAGCCTGACTAAACAAGACTTGAAAATATTTTAAAAAGCTTGCTATCTTGTAAAAGCATACAATAAAAGTGTTGGCACACAGTACTTAAAACAGTATTGTGTATTTCACCCTAAATAAAAGTCATGTACTGTAGATACAAAACAAAATTTCCCAACTAGGAAGTGCTATTTCAAGTGCTTTTATACACCAACAAGCCACAACATTAAAACCAATGAGAGATTAAGTAAATAAAAACACTGACTCTCTTCTCACAATGCCATTTTCTGCTGGGAAACCTTGGGTTGTAGCATTCATATGGATACTTCTTTGACACACACCACTCATATAAACATCGTGGCAGACATCAGAAGTGACTAGGGCTGTTATGACGGCAGGTTTTCACTACACGATTAATGTGGCCACAAAAAAATATTGTGATCAGTCAAATTAATCTTTAACTTTGTTTATTATGTGTTTTGGCTCATTTCTGGCAAATGCATTACAGCTGAAATACAAGTGTGGAGAGTTGGAAATGACCATCAGGTTGATAAATTATTGGCCTGGATGATTACAGGTTCTGATGTTCAGCATTTTTTCAGTTATCTGTAATTTTTTAAAAAGTGATTCCTCTTTTCCAAGTCTCTGGTCTTGAGCAATATCCTGTAGCTTTCTGATTGGTTATGAGAAATAACCCATCAACACAAAGCGAAATGTTTACAGGGTGTCTTTTAACCAATCACATGTTGTTTTCACTGCAAATCGATTATTGGTCTTGTTGATTACTAATAATCAGTATCGGCCCTGAAAAGTTGCACTGTATGTTGCTGCTGTATGTTGATTAAATGGTGGCGTGTCAACCAAAACGTTAGTGCTACTGGATCATTTACAATATCATCGTTTGTGTATTATTAACATGATTAGTTACTAGTTAATAACAGTATATCACAACACCTCTTGTAATGACGGTGTCGTCCTGATTTTGAATCAATAATCAGTCAACAAGCAGGTCTCTCAGTCGTAGCCTGGTTTTAAAAAGGTACATCACAGAAAGATGCACATACAAGGTACAATACTCACATGTGAGAGGCATAACCAGAGGTTTGGACATATCCATCTTCAGAGGATCCACCATGGCTTTCTTGGAGGGAACATATTTCCTGCCATCACCTTTATCTTGCTTCGCTGCCTTTTGCCCAACACTCCCAGGACTTGTCTTGCCTGCTGGGGCTAAGCTTGGCTTTGCAGCAGCGTCCGTCCTTGCAGTGTTTTCCGTGGACTCGGTCAGTGTCTGAGCACTGTTCTCCACTGGTGGTGTGACCGTCATAGTGGCAGGTGTTTCTGCTGTCTGCACCCCCGTCTCTGTTGCTTTAGTATTGCCAGCTGATTTGCTTTCCTCTCGTTGTGCATCTGGTCCAGTCTGTGCAGGCTGAGGCTCGGGGTCCAGCGGTGCCTCTGTGGTCACAGGTTTGTGGGCCTGGCTCGGACTCTGCATGGCTCCCTGCTTCTCAAATGCACTGGTTCATGTGTTTCTGTGGAATCAGCTGCCACATAGAAACACACATGATTGTACAATTCTACAAATACACTAATGCTCGCATGAACTACCAAAACCATTACTCTTTTGGTTTATTTTTTTTAACAGAGGTGGCTTTATATGATTTTAAAAGCAGTAAGCTGCATCTTTGTTGTTAACATGGGGACAGCTGGGAGACCAGGCTCCAAACATTTGAATTACAAAAGAAGACTGATGGAGAAGGAGGGCAGCCGCCGGAGGCTGTCGTAAAAACCAATTACAACACTGAAACATGTCTGAATTTACCGCTGGGATGCATTTTTAACATGCTAATCTTGAGCAGTCTCCCCCAAATAACCACAAATTCACAGGTAATGGTTAGCTTAGTTAGCCGAATTCATTGATTTGCGTTCAAATAAGGGTGAAAATGTCGGTATTTTCAGTCTGCAAAGGTGCCGAAGATGCTAAATATTCCCTCCACTCGTGTCCACACACGGCCGTATCTCTGTATCAAAGCAAGAGGATGGAGATTTGAGGTTACCTAGGCTGACTCGTCCGCCCCAAACATCTCCGCGTCGTTTGTCACAAAGCCGACACGGAGGAGCCGCAGACACGACGACGTCACGGCTGACACGGAGCGCGGAGGAATCATGGGAAATGTAGTTTTTAACCATCTAGCAATTTCATGCACTGTTATAGAGCAATTTTAATTAAGGTAGTCAGGCTGAGACCATCACTAAGTGGAATGGCACAATGTCTTGTTAATAAATAAGCCAAATATTGTTTTTCATAAATATATATATATATAATGGTGCCTCACAAATCAAGTCATTCACTTATGCAGGCAAGGCTGATATGTTACCATGCATGAGAACTCAAATGCAGTAAAATAAGCTTTTTTTGTGCTTTTAAGATGACCAGAAAACCCACGCTGACAGACATGAAGCCACACTTCCTTCCTGTACAGAGTGCCTTTTGGGCAAGCGAGTGGTTTGAGGGGTGTACAGCCATTATCAAGTCAATCAGTCAGAAATGCATGTTGGAAAAGGTTTTAAAAACATTTTAAAAATATGGGAAAAAACTTGTGGAATGTACAGTGCAGGGGAGGACTGGTCACCATGACGACCCTGCCTTTTCCTGGTCGATGGTTTCTTTGGTTGGCAATGATTTTTTCTTCTTTAGCTTGGATTTGTCAAAGCGTTCAACTTCAGCTATGCTCACAAATCCAGAATTGTCTCTTAAGTTGGGCTTTTTTTTCTCTTTTTTTTAATGAAATAAATTACAATTTAAAGTATATAAGCTGATTACATGTAAGTAATTTTCAAGATATTTAAGAAACACCTCCCCCTTCATTGAAAATGCATAAATATGAAAACATTTTGTTTTAGAAGTGGTCAGATGTAGTATGTCTCCCACCTTATTGTATCCTCAGTGTGCACAGTTTCCTCCAGGAGACCTCCAAACTGGTTGTGTTGTTGCAAATTCTCCTTGCAGGACCAAAACTTTTATTCAAGGAACAGAATTTTTTCAAAGCTTTTTAGTGTCAAACTCTGACCACACATAATTCTGCATCCAGGAGAAGGAACAAAGACCAGAACACATTTCTGGGTGCATGTAATTGGCCTGCTAATAGGACTCTTTTTAAGTCCCAATAACATAATATTTAAAAAAAAAAAAACCTTTGAATATTCTTCCTGCGACACAAATATGTTTGTTGCATGTAGTGCTGCAGATCTTGATAGAAGGAGCCACCAGGTGGTGGTGCTGTAGCAGCGTGTAATGTAGGATCTTCTTCACTGGGAGGCACTTACTGTAAAATCCCATTGTTACAGTCCATTAAAACCTCCATAAACTGAACACACTAGGCTGCACACTCCTATCTAAAATTTCTGCACACAGTCAACGAGCTATTGTTCTGGTAAAATATGATGTTATTGCGGGGGTGTGTTTGTAGATATGTGCTATGATGTTTCCTACACTTCTATGAATCCTGCTCATTACTATAATATTGCACAAACTACATTAGAATTAGAAACTGCAACGGCGAGCTGACTGACCGCGAAGCAGCTCGTAATTATGGGATTAATAATTTATGAGATTGAAAGTCTCTCTTGAGTTCCATTAGCTCTCGCAGTATTAATAACCGAACCATCACTTACACTATAAACTCTATTAAAATTTCAAAGTGTTGATTGTAGCCGACTGACCAGCCGTCTAGAAACTTAAATGACATTTTTATGAGCTATAAAATGCTGTCATTCACTGATGAATACAGTTGTAAGTACAGTTGTGTGGCCACGTTTCTCAGCCCTTATATTTCTCTCCACATTGGAGATTACTCACAATAGATGTTAAGATCTTGTCTTTGAAATGTTGCTGTAGACTGTTTTAATACGCTTAACAATAGATTATAAATGTCTATACTTACATGAATATTTCAATAAGCCCTCAGTGTAAATAATGTTTGCAAATTCACCCTTAAAGGGCAATAAGGAGACTACTAGCTCAGCTATTCAAATCACAACTCAGTAATAAAAACAAACACTTCAATGATTTTCAGTGTCTTTTATCTTATTTAGTAATATAGAAGCAGTAGTGTAAGTCAGATGAGGTAGCTTTATTTCAGTTTATTTTCTCAGTTTTTTCCCTCTTTGGGTCATGACAATGTTGTGCAAAACCTCATTTTCATCTCACATTGCATTCGAAATGCTTTACAATCTCATAGCACATTAACCAATACAGACACTCAGTGTCAATTCAGCGTTGGACATTAGTCTTTAATGTAATGTAACACAACTACAAAAAAAAAATAATTCAAAACTCTAAGCAAGCTGGACAGCAGTTGAAGAGCTACAGGGATAGAAGCAATGAACGACCCCAGCTTGTACCGACAGCAGAGTTCTTATTGAGGTCTCTGTCTATGTGAGTAAATTTATGCTTCTGCAAGGCTTCATCCCTCGGCGTCATCCTGAGGTATCGGCAGCTCCCCTGTCGCATGCTTCATATAATGCAAATGCAGCTTTTCCACTTGATCAAAGCCCATATCGCATTCGATGCACTCCCACTCCCAGTACTTGTGCTGTCTGTGCTTGTTTGCTTCTTGCGACTCCCTCTCGTCCAGCTCTCGTCGTGTCTGAGACCCTGCAGTGTCTGATTTCATCTCATCAGATGGACCAAGTGGTTTGGAAAACCTGAAGTGATGCACCGGTTCCCCACAATCAGACTCCTCAGAGCTTTCTTGCTCCCCAGACGTAACATCCTCGCTTTGACTTTCACTTCTCTGCACATTTTCCTCATCTGGTTCCTCAGTGGCATGTTGCCTTTCCTTTTTAAACTCTTTTCCCTTTCCATGTAAGGCCGAACTCTTCTGAGGCACACCGCTGGAGCCATGAAGACCTTTAAGATGCATTCTTTGGTGGAAAGTTAATCTCCCGTGATGGGAAAATCTCCTCCCGCAGAATTTGCAGCAGTAAGCCTTTGCAGCAGTGTGGGTGTCGACGTGTTTCCCGAGCTGTGTAGACACGTCTGAGCTCTTGCTGTGCCGTGGACCGTGACTTTGCATGTGTTTATCGAGTGACGCTTCATCTCTGAAGCCTTGGGTGCAACTTAGACACCAAAACGGGTTCTGTTTATGCATATCAACATGGGCGACCCATGACTTTATAGAAGAGAAGGTTCTGTTGCACTGATCACAACTTGGTTTAAACCACTGACGTGACCTGTGAACTCTGAGATGGTTGAGGAGCCGAGTTCGCCTGATGAACGACACCCCACAGTCTGGACACTCGTACTTCTTCAATTTCTGCTCAGTCGGGGCCTGTTTTTTTACCTCAGAGGACGGGGCTTCATGCAGAAGTTGGTGTTTTTTGAATGAAACCAGGTATGTATAAATCTTCCCACAGACCAAGCAAACGTAAACATTTCGAAGTTCATCATTCATGGACACCGTGGCAAGTCCTTGCATCATTTCTGAGGGTTCTGCTTGTGCCAAACTCCTGTCATTTGCACCATCACTCACATCTCCGTCTTCAACATCTGCTTCAAGAGTCCTGCTGTCTTCCATCTTAGCTTCCTCTTCCTCCTCGTCCTCCAGGGCATGCTGGTGCAGGTGGTTCTCGTAGACCTTCTGGTGTGTAAACTTCAGTCCACAATCCTCGCATGTAATGTTGACTACAAAAGAAAAAAAAAAAATAAAGAATTTTATAAACGCTTTAAAGGAAATCTTGTCAGTTCATGGACAAAATTTTGAGTATGTAAAATAAACCAATCTATGTGACAAACACTTTATTTTATGAAATATAAAGCTACCAGTTTATGTCTAGTAACAGTAGATGAAATGGTGAGTTGGGACTTTTTGTTCCGTCGAATTGAAAAGAGATCTGAACAGTATTAATGATTCCATTTAACTTTGTTGATCATGTTCGCAAAATACAGACGATCTGTGATAAATCTCTTAAGTCTGGAGTCAAATAATTATGGTAGCAGCACGACTGCTCTGTAGGTTGGACTCCAGTATATTTTTGCAAATCTTCAAATTAAGGATTCTTTCAGTAAATACTATCGCAATATTGAAATTATATAAACTTTATGAGGCGGAAATCTAACAACCTCATACAACAGCTATGCTACTAGTTCTACTTTTATGAAGTTTCGTTTCTTTCTTGTCAAAAAGGTGATCATTTTGTTTTATAAGGGTTTTTTTGTGCACAGAGGAATGTTTGGTATCCCCCAAATAGATTTTAACTTGCACCAAATTGGGATAAATCTTACAAAAATATATGTTTTTAACAAGTTGGACTGATGAAGGTTTCATTTACTCATGTATAAAGGGCATTTCTGTTTATCAGATGATCAGAAATAATAGCAAAACACATCATTTCAGTCAAATAAGGTGAAACAGCATCATTGTCGTGCAGGCGCCTGAAAAAATTATGTTCATATTTATTATTTTGGTCATAGCGGATTATGGTTGTGTGCTAGACTGCATCACTTTTAGAAGTATTCCTGATATTTTGTAACTCAGATTAATGTTCACAAGGGGGCAAAGTATCAGGACGACTCAAATGTCCATCCATCCATCCATTATCTATACACCGCTTCATCCTCATTAGGGTCGCGGGGGGGTTGGATCTTATCCCAGCTGACTTAGGGCGAAGGCAGGGGACACCCTGGACACGTTGCCAGTCGACTCAAATGTAATGCAGTCAAATCCACGACGCACTACTTCAAAACCAACATAAACTGAGAACGTAGCAGCTCTGTAAAAGTAGGACAAGTAATGAACTATTCCTAATAAAATGGCAGGAGAGTATATCTGGAACTGGAAAAGCTTGCAGCTTATGTTTATTACCTGATCTATTATTTTCTCAATTATTCAATCGACATTTGAGCTACAAATTTTCATGAAAGCGTGAGTTAAGACTGAGGACCAAGGCAACAACTTCAGTCTAAAAATATGCGTTTTCATAAGAACAGAAAAAAAAAACAAATCTTGAGATTTGACTAACTGGAACTGAGGAATGTTTGGAATTGTTCATACGTCAAACTAGAAAATTTAGTTCCTGTTAATTAATAATCAACTGCAAAAAACAAAAGAGCCGTAATATTAAAATCAGCATGACATAGCAAACAAGTCATTCAACAATCCTGTTTAAATGCTGGATGTCTATTCATTAAAAAAAAACTTTTTATTTATTTTACACATATTTATATATATATATATATATTCTATATTGCGCGCTGTGAATCTAAAGTAGGAAAAAGTATTTTTTATGTGGAATACACTGCTACGTGTTAAAATGCACATCAATAAACAACCAAGACGAATCGGAACGCACAAACATGAACAGAAATCAGACTGGTAATTTCACAAACACACAAACTGATTAAAGTAATCACACAACCCAATAAATTCCGCAAAAATTAATCAATTTATTTTTCCACTTCTTAGACACCTTTAATCTTCTTTGTTTCCGAAACAGCAAGTTAAACAAGTAGTCAAATGGTAAATTGGTCATCTAGAGCAAAACAAAACAAAAAAAAAAGAGAGAAAAAAAAGGAAAAATTTTCATAAATTAATACAGTAAAGTTTTTTTTTTCTATGAACAACTCTCCTACAAGAACATAATCACTATTCTAGTTTAAGTAATGAATAGTCTTTCCACAACATAGAAATATAACACTGAAAAGAAACAACATGGGCGTTTAAGAGCTTGACTGTTAAATTTTGTCGTACATTTCTTTTAACCAGTTTCCAAAAATAGTGCACATTGTTGGATTTTACATGATTCATCTTTCTGTTCAACTCATTCAGCACAATCTCAGGTGTTAAAAATAACAGCAGCATAATTAGTATTTATATATATATATTTGCGATGCAGATTTACTTCAGTGTCTTCATAAAGTTTGCAATAAGTAGTGTGTCGACAGGACATTTGATTTCTCGGGACATTTTAAATGCATGAGGACAGACATGCATACATGTTTCTAAATCTTTTTTTGATATATCTAAATATGAATTCCAACACTTAAGCCAGCGAAACCCCTAAACGGTAATAACAAGGTTCAACTGACATTCATTCAAAAATGGTGGCTCGAAACTACACGTCACTGACATCAACCTAAGTGTATAAAAGCGGTTATACTTTCACATTTATACAGATACTAGTCCAGTGTAAAGGAAAAGCCTGAGAATTGGAAAATAACCTAAGAAACTGCTTTTGTTTTTTTTTGTTTTTTTAAATATAAAGAATCTCAAAATATGTACAAACAAATAAGGAAAGTGTGTTAATACTCGGGGAAAATTAAAGGTCCAACAGAGAATTTTCTAGCTTAACACATTTGGCAGTCTCAAAAAGAAACAGTCCCACAATCTACAGTGTCATTCCTTCGCTTATGTACAGTTTCTTTAACACGCTCCGCGGGCATGCTCGATATAGTGCTGGTGCAAATCAGTTTCTTGACAAAAAGTAGTTCCACATTCAAGGCAAGTAAGGCCATCCGTGTCTCCCGATGAGACTGCAGCAGCGGGGGCGTCGCTCGGTCTTTTGTAATCGCTGATACATTCCTGGTGGTGATCGATAAGGTCTTGGATTTCACTGAAGGTCCGGGGGCAAACGGAGCAGCGGTACGAGTCGCCGCCGGTGCACTGCTCGGTTTCGTGGTTCTGTAACGCAGTTGGTGAAAGAAAGGCTTTGCCACAGCGTTGGCACTTATGGCTACTTTGCGATTGGCCAGTGGCTGAAGACAGAAAAGGCTTCCCTTTGCCGTCAGCAGTGAGGAGGTTGGGTCTCAGAAGCTTTGAGGTCATGGCGGCGCTGAGCCTGTAGCGAACCTCGTTGGGGAGCCGACAGCGGACTTCGTCGTGCCAGGCGAGGTGCTGCTGCAGCTGATTCTCGGTCCAGAAGCCGTGGCAGCACAGAGCACAGCAGTAAGGCCGGCTCTTCGCCTTGGCCTTGTGGTTCCCTAAGTGCTCCTCTGTTTGGAAGGCTTTGCCACACTTATCGCACTTAAAGAGGCATTTAACTGTTTGCTCTGACAGACGGCCGAGCGATGGGGGAACCTCGGCTTCAAGAGTTTGGACCTCCAGTTTAGACCCCTGCGTTGCTTCTGGGCAAACTTTCTTATGCTCGAGGAGGCCACCTGCAGAACTGAACCGTTTCCCACAGTCAAGACAAGAAGCAGGCAGGGGGTCTGATCCGATTTTCTTCTTTCCTCTGATAACAGGGCTATTTTTCACCATAACTGGAGCATTTTCTGGAGCTGGTGAATCTTCTTTTTTGCTGACTTCACTGCTTGAGGCAACGGGCTCCGTTTTTACACTCAAATCAACCTTGTTTTTGCCTTTTGTGCTCTTCGAGTGGGCCTGCCATTTATGAGCCCGCAGACCTCTTGCTTTTGCAAAAGTCATGGAGCAGAGGTTACACTGGTGAGATTTTGGCTTCAGTGTCACTGACTTCTTCCCGCTGCAGTTTACGTCGGCCTGTCCTGGGATTTGTTCTAACGGTTCTAGTGGCTCATCTCCCTGACCGTCCAACATTTCACTGTGTTCGTTTTCATAGTGGGAAACGAGTAGTGAACTCTTTGCAAATGTCTTGTTGCATTCTGGACATGCAAACGGCTCCGATGTGTCGCTGCTGCTCTCTGTACTTTTGTCTGAATCCGGCTCAGTTTTGGCGTGACAGTGAGGACTGAACATCTGGTGGCGCTTAAGAACGCGATGGTTGAAAAACTGTTTGTCACACTTGTCGCAGTGAAAAGGTCCGTCGTCAGCCTTGTGGCTCACAGGTTTCAAATCGTCGTCTTTCAGCGAGGTCCGAGACCATTTCTTATCTTTGTGCCATCGTTTGTGAGAGCCGAGCGCCGCGTTGGTCATGAATCGCCTCCCACATTCTGAACAGTGAAATATCCCTTTACTTGGCTCGTCTTTAGGTTTCTTAAACACGACAGAAATGGCCAAATTTGATTTTGCTACATCCTCAGAATGCATTCTTTTGTAAAAATTGTATTCCAAATTGCTTGTACTTGGGTTTTCTAAGCTGCCCACATCGTCTGTTTCATTCTTTATTTCCGCATGCACCTTGAACTGGTCAGAACTTTCCTCTGTGCTGGCCTCCATACTTTCTTTGTGCAGTTTCAGATCATCATTATTTTCTAACAATTCTGTCTTCGCAACTACGTGACTCTCTCTTTTAATGCACAGCTTTTGATGGGCCCTTAACGAGACCTTGTTGCTGAAATGTGCAAGGCATGTCGCACACTGCAGATCCTCCAGCCCGACTGTGGATCTTGGTGACGACGGAGAGTGCCCCGTCTCGTAGCCGTGGCTTTTCATGTGAAACTGCAGCGCTTTTTCCCGCGAAAACAGCTTCCCGCAGTCAGGACAGCTATACGTGTTCTTTTTCAACTGCTCGACCTGATGCTGGAAAGACTTAATGGGTGGTGGGAGCAACTGGTCGCTGTGCACCACCTGGTGTCTGAGGAGGCTGGAAAAAAGACGGAATGACCTGTTGCACAGCTCGCATTTGTGATTTCCGTTTTCATGTTTGCGCATGTGCAACGCCATAATGCCCCTGTGGCGAAACTTTCTGCCACACACCGGACATGCAACCTTAGCGCTGGAGCGTTGGTGTCCGTTAACAGAGTGCAGAGATCCTACACCTTTTCTCAGCCTCAAATCTGTACACTCTGTCTGACTTTGCTTGTGGTGGGAGTAAGCCCCTAATGACCAAAACCCCTTTCCGCACTGTTCGCAATGATAGATCTTTGGGCCTAGTAGGGTTTTCTTTGGATTGTATTCTTTTTTACTGGCAGAAATATTTTCCTTCTTCTGTGCTGAGCAGGTTTTCATATGGTTAAAGAGGCTAGCTGCATGTGAATAAGACATCATGCATTCTGGGCACCGAAACGGTTTTCTTTTGGGATGATGTAACTGATGAGAAACTAAAGCAGATAAACGAGAGAAAAATTTGCCACACTCTTTGCATGTCAGATTTTTCCCCTCTAAACCCTCTGCCTCATCCAATATGTCACTGCTCAGGTTTTGATCATTGTGGGTTTGTATGTGATTACAGTGTTCCACAACACTACGGGCTTCATGGCCACATGTGTCGCACGTGTAAGCTGCCACTGACTGACCTTGATTCTGCTGTTGTCTTCTCCTATGAACGCCATGCCACATTCTGTGAACACGCAGCGATGAGGGACTAGTGAACCAGCGATAACACTCTGGACAATCGAATCTTTCCTCTGCTGTCGCGTTCTCGGCTTCGCTCGCTATCAGTGCACACTGCTCGTCGGCTTGCTCAAAGTCAACTTCTACAATTTTCAGGTCCATCTCTGGTTTTGAAACCAGAAGACTTTCGAGGGAAACTTCGTCATCTCTTACATCCTGATCTGATTCACACAGCAGCTCAAGATCAGGGTTCAGGTCTTGGACGGGCTCGTCCTCAGATTCACTCGCGCTGATCACCTGCACATCGAAGTCTCCAGGTTCGTAACTCTCCATGTCTTCGTCAGTGTCATTTACATAGATTTCTTCAGCCATACTGGCAGGAAGAAAGCTCTCTGGAGGCCCTTTATCCTCTGCAGGAGCCTCCAGGTTTTCTTTGATACCACTTTCCAACATTCTGTCTTGAGATAGCAGCGAGGAACGCATCTGACCCGCCTCCTCTGTTTCTTTATAAGCATCTGTGTGTTGGAGCTCATGAGAATGAAGTGCAGAAGCCCTGGAAAACTTGAGCCCACAACTTTTACATTCAAATGCCTTTTTCTGCAGCTGACACACTTGATGAAGAAACGACTTTGCTGGCGTCTCATCGCTGTGAGCAGTGCGCTGATGTCTGTAGTAGAACGTCAGAGTCATGAATACTTTTCCACATTCCTCACACGGGAACCTTTTTGCACAATTGTCTGAGTGATTAGCATGCCATCGCTGGTGGTTAAAGAGGGCAATGTGGCCACTGAAAGCCTTTTTACACTCACTACAGTAAAACTCACTGCCGCTCTTCTTTGGTTTTGGTATCATTTCTTCTGGAGCGCACTGGCTGTTGCGGCTAAATCGCTGATGTGTTTTAAGTCGCATCAGGGCAGAAAAAGATTTGCCACATGAACACTCATAAAGTTTTTCCGAATAGTCTTCGGTCTGATTTTCATTGGGCTTCGTTTCTAACACTGACTCTCCAGTTTGAGTTGCGTCTCTTGAGCTCCTGTTTTTTGACTTTACCAACTTTTCCTCATGACAACGACGATGGGCATCAAGAGCTGAAGCTCGAGAATAATTCCGCCCACAAGACTCGCACTGAAAGGACTTCTTTTTCAAATGTTCAAGGTCATTAAAAACTGATTTGGTGGGTTGACTGTGTGAGCGCCGATGGTTGAGGAAGTGTCCAATCACAACGTAAGATTTCCCACAGTCTGGACATTCGTAGGAGTGCTGCTTTGTTATCCCAGAATTAATCTGAATGCCAGACTCCTCCTGAGCGATTTGATCATGGGTCTCTTTCATATGTGAGTGGAATTCACTCAGTTCAACAAACGAGAGTGAACATACAGTACAGAGAAGGGGTGCTTCATTGTCCTTTTCTGCTTCGCGTAATCCGTCCAACTGTTCGTTTAAATACATGTTTTCCTGCGGGTGCTGACGTCGATGCTCCAAGTAGGCTGCCTCCTCTCTGAAGGCTTCTCCACAATCCCGACAGCAGAAAACCCCAACCCCTAGAAATAGAAAGGGGAAAATAGGAGGTCAAAGCCACTCCTGTTTTCAGAGAAGGTAAGAAAGGAAAAAAAAACAAAAAACAAAACACAAAAACACAGGTACAAACCAGGTCTTTATTTTAAACATAATTCCAGTTTACAGTATCGTCACACAACAATAGAATTTCCAAACAAGACGGATAAAAACCGACTACAGAAACATTACATTTCACATAAAAACATAAATCGCTGAGCGTTGTTACTGAGTTGCTTACACACTGCTTAACCTAATTACCACTGTAAAGTTTCATCATTCGGTTACTGGATAGCTGCATGAGTTGGAGTTCTAAGCAGGCAAATGTTTCCACAGCACCAGCAGTCTGTGGTACTGCATTTCAAGGTTGTGTCAGCACAACACTAATTTTCTTCCCTGCAAATGTAATGCTGATGTCGCATTTAATTAGCACACATCAGCCCAAGTTTAAAGGGGGTACAAAACGGCTTAAAAAAAATAAAAAGCCATGGTCTTATAAGAACAAGCTGGACTATGACTCAGTTTTAACCATGAAATCTTCGAAACAGAGAACTACCGAAAGCAATTTTGTTGCACTGAAGAGTGAAATGCTTTGTTGGATCAAAACCCTAGTTTAAAAAGCAACCATGATCATTTAAGATGTTCTGAGTCATAGACAGGCTCAACTTTAGGCTGAGGCCACACCAGCAAGTAGAAGATGGGGAAACAACATTAAAGATATTCTGATGCAGCCTTAAAGTGGCTATTGAGAAACCACCAATGCGGTACCAGAAGCTAATGCAGTGTCAATGCTATTGTTTGTTGCCTATCAACAAAAATAAATGCCACAAAATGGATTTCCCCCCCTGAAAACAGTAAATACTTCTATGTTTTTGCAATACCAAGGGAAACAAAAGTAATGAGTTTCACTGGTTTCATTCTTGTTAAGAATGTTAGTCTATTTGACAACTACCAAACTCTAAATCTTAAACATGTTGGCTGTTTATGTGCACTGTTCACATGGCTAGTCCACATAAAATAAAATCAATATAGGTGATGTTTGCCTGCAAACAGTTATATTACAAAGAAATTGATAATTAGTAACAGGGTTCCAGATTAACTTTTTCCACTGGTAGCGTTGGTGCGACTAACTATCTCATTTGGTCACACCTCCCACCTTGTCACAAGCAAAACATATGACTTGCCTCACATTGCAGGCTGCGGTAGTTGCTGCTTGGTAGCTGCAGAGTGCTCAGACCGGTGTGTGACCAAAAATTACTTTGAAAAGAGTAAACTAGGCCACTCTAATGAACGCATTTAGGTGCGCTCCACTTTCACGAGAAGACCACATTTTTCAGCGCATATACCACAGTACACCAAAGTTAAGCAAGTTCTACTTTCCACCACTGTGGTCAACACAGTTGTTGCCTTTGCCAGTTATAGCAACACTAACACAGCTTCATGATCATCATGCACTCGCACCAATGCGACCACTTGAAATTTTAAGTTGCACACTCAAAAAAAGGTCTGGAGCCCTGAGTTATCATCACTATTATTCGTAAATTTTAAAAGATATATTGTAGTTTTTATTAACCTATAAACTATTTATTCCAACTGTAAATATAATGTTGAAGGAGAATTTTTTGTGCTGCACTGTATATACATTTCCCGTACAACAGAAGTGCCTGGATGAAGTACACGCCATATTATCAAGATATTTGTTTTTTCCAGTCAGTTTTGTTTAGAAATAGTCTTACTATTTTAGTGGCTAATGAAGCTAATCAAACAAAGTGCACACAGGTCTGATATTCAAGGCAAAGCTTGATGAGTTGATGCTAGACGGTAAACACTGATGAAGTAAAATACCATGGCAAAGCACAAAACAAGTGAGTCAGAATTAGATGTGCCACAGACTGAACCCTGGGCCTCATTCGTGCAAAAAATATGCTCACTCCTTGACCTACATCTTGTGCAAACGTGACAAAATGTATTATTACAACATATTTGAAATGTCTGTAATCTGCAGGTTAGCTTTTCATGTCTATGGTGTGTCAGCTTGGCCAGACCACACAATAAGTATTGATAAGCTGGAACCAGAGAACTTTGACTTCTTTTGGTTGGAAAATAAACAAACCAACAAACTGATTAGTAAAGTTGTTGATAATTAACTTACCAGTTGACAAATAACTGATTAAACACTGCAGCTCTAAAAATGATGATAATGTATTCACACTAGAACTGAAGTAGTAATTGATTTTAATTTAAAAGCATGATTTGAAACTGCACAATTAGGTAAATGCAAAGGCTGCAAATTAAAATACATTACAGCGGGCATGTGACCCATGGTTTATTCATTATATTTGTTTAGTTTGATTGCAGAATGTGCAACACTTGGGTGGCTTAGAATATCATCTTTTGGAATTTTTAAATTTGATTTATTTAACTTAACAAGGTGACAGGTTTGTTTCCTGTGCCATTTTTAAAAAAAGGAAATGTATGTTTGAGGCCATTTATTTCTCACCTGTAGAATATAGAACACAAACAGATTCCATGGTGGCCATGCGATAAAGATTCACTAAACGAAAGCCTTAAAAGTTTATATAGTAAATCGCAATGTCTGCTATGAAGAAAACAAGTAGATCATTTTCTCAAATCGTTCAGGTCCACATTCACACGCTTACAGGCCAAATCCTCATGGACGCCATGTATGATCATCAATGAACACTAAAGAATATCTAAAAGCTGAGACTAGCAATTTCATGCTAATTGTTATTGACAATCTGCGTAAAATCGCACTCTGTTTTTTTGCCAATATATTTTTGTGTTGAAGTTAGTCTGGAAGCATAACCCACGTGAACACATTAATGCTGTAGTTCTGTTACAACCTTAATGTTGAAGTTGTGGATAAATCCTGGATACTTACTATCAGCAGTATCTTCAGTCCGCGGACCGATGCTGTTTTCAGAGGTCGTTTCGCCATCGCATGGCTTGTTTTCAGCTCCGTCCTCTCCTCTGATCGATGCGGGAGCAGATTCGTCCATCTTGGTGTGGCTGTTTGCTAGTGCTAGCTCACCCAGGCTAGTGCGCGTTAGCTTAACAGCGCCACCGTTGTTTTAGAATAGTCTTGCTAACTACGGCTTAGTCAGCTCAACTACAGTAAAAAATAGATTAAAAATAACATGTATGTTAATCTAGCACGTTACCACTTAAGGGTGCAACATCTTATTTATGTTTTACTAAAGCGACTGGTGATGCACGGAACGGCTAGCTGTCTCTCGCACGCCTGCGCAGTGTGACTGTCCCTGCGTCGACGGAAGTGTCTTCTTCGTCTGTTCTGTTTCCATCGCACGAGACGTTCTTCTTCTTCGTCGGTTTTTTTTTTTTCCACAACAGACTGTTGACCTCCAGTGAGGCCAGTGATGCTACATTTGTCCTGAAAATAAAAACAGTAGATTTTTATATTTTTATCATTATTATTGCTATTATCATCATTTATCTTCTGACTATTCGATGTCATTGTGTTTGATATCCTAATGATAAATAATTTTAATTAATTTTTAAAAGAATTATACACTTTGAAATTGTTGAAGTTTTTTTTTTTAATTCAGTTTCTATTTCTTCCATGTTCCAACAGTATTGTAATATATATATATCAATATATTTTTTGTCTCTGCTCGTTAGGTTTCTTTTGTTTGTGTTTGTTACTTTATACTTTACCACCTCTAAATTCCTGGGGGGAAATAATCTTCTTTACTGCATGTAACTGACAACTAGTTATTGCTTTGATGAACACTTTTACTGAAGCATATAAACTTTGAAAATATGACACATACCTATCAGTGGTGCATGAAAAGGCTCAAAATTAGCTTCAACAACCAACAGTAAGTTACTGCTTATCTTTAAAAAAATAAAAAATAAAATCTTCCAGGTAATACTCGCACACATTTAATAATTTCCAAGTAATATTTGAAATTTAAAATTACCCAAGTTTAAAAAAAAATAAATAAAAAAGTTACTTGATTGCTCCCATGTTATTTATTTTACTAACTTTGTCCATAAGGTTGTTTGTAAAGTATGGCACCACACCATAGTATAATCAAAGGCAGGTTTTATTTAATCCAATATGTAGACATCATGGGAAAAATCTTCCATGCTAAAACAGTGGATAGAGGTAGAAGGGCACGTTTTTGAATCGGTGAATGTTAAAATGCACAGGAACATGTTTTTGTTTTTTTTTTTTCTTTTTTTAATTCTTCTTTTTTTCTTACAAATGAACGGGGTGTTTATTTTACAGTAGTAATGAAGATTTTCAGTCAGTTTTTGGGCCACCAAAGCTAATCAAATGCCCATTTTTCATAACGGAGGAGATGAGTTTGTGTACTCTGCTAAATCTACAGTTACGGAATGAAATCATTCATTATTCACAAAAATACATTTAAGTACTCAAAAGTGGAACTTTATAAATATGGGTACATTCCAATCTGAAATAATCATTCTGGTAAGAGATGCACATTACGTGGTACTCAGTTTACAGTAGATACTATGTACGAGAAACCAGAAATGGTTTAAAATCTAATTATCAAGTGCATCAGTTATGACACATCAGTGAAGATATGCTGAATTTGACTGAACCAATTGGAGTAAAGCATTTGATTCTAATCATTATTTTCATGGTTGTCTTGCCATCGTAAAAATATTAATGACAAAACATCACATAACTCCAAGTTTATCACAAACTATTTGACAACAGTGTCATCAGAAACTGTGTAAGAGCGCCAAATCTTCTTGTCCTAATAATCACCCAAAAGCTACACTTACAGAAGACTCTTACTGTGAAATGACCTTTACATGTTATTTCTGTTGACAGACACTTTTGCTTTGACCAAATTATCATGATAACAACTTTACTTATGAGATATCTGGACCCAGCCAGGATTCTACTGTACGCATACAGCTTTTCCTTGTATGTTCTGACGAATGTAACCTGCGAGCACAACAACCCCCGTCACCTCTCCAAAAGCAATGTCGCACATTTCTTGACAGTATCTCTGAAAGAATTGCTCTGCATTTTGGGAG
Source organism: Stegastes partitus (assembly GCF_000690725.1). NCBI lineage: Eukaryota > Metazoa > Chordata > Actinopteri > Pomacentridae > Stegastes > Stegastes partitus. The sequence continues at coordinate 170,511 of NW_007578151.1, read as the reverse complement.
TGAGGTCACATTGTTGAGTCTACCTTAAGCACAAACTAGGCCTAGAATACCAAGACAGCAGACATGCAGACTGTACTCATAAAAGGCACACAGTATACTGTACATGAAGACACACAGTACAAATGGTTCAGGACATATGAACGGAACTATAAAAGTACTAATATTATCTAAATCTAAATGTCATTGGCAAAAAATGAACTGTAGATCGGTGAACCTCATTTATCTGCACCCCGAGAAGTATTTGGAAAACTTAAATGCATTTAAAAAGATTGTGAAACCAATTTAATGGCACATGTACACACTCTCTACGTGTAAACACACTCTGTGCAATCTAATTTGGGGCTGAAAGACTTCAAATCAAATGTGCATCAAGTGTGCAAACTAAATGAAGTTTCACCTTTCTCTTTTTGTGTTTAATGCCCGTCCATTCACTCAACTGGGTCAAACCGCACAACTGCATATCAAATAAATGAGGTTACACCGGATCAAAATTATAAAAACATAACTAAGTCTTGTTGCTAGTATAGAAATGTCAAATCTCTCCTTGTGCATGTTGCAAGTAATGCATTTGTAGATCCAGCTCTCGGGGAAGAGAGCACCCGCATATCATGCATTGGAGAAGCCGTTCTTGGGCAAAAGGCAAACGGGATCCGAGTTTGTGAGGTTCTGTCCGAGGAGCAAGTTGAGGTAGGGGAAGGGTCTGTGTCATGTGTGGCCTCTCGCTCATGACTGCCTGTGGTGTGAAAAATATATTTGGGTGAGGAGGTCTTGGAAGTGCACCAACTGCGACAGAGTGAAGAGGGTGAGTGCCAGGCAAAGCAAGAGGAGGGAGCGGAGCAAGTGGAGGTGAGAAAAAAGGAGATGGCTGATTTATGATTATTTGAGTCCCCGTTACCATTGGTTGCTGCTGCAGCTCCTGTCCATTGCCTGGTTTAAGTTGCCCAGTGAGCAGTGTTTGAGGACCCACAGGGTTACTTTGGAAGCCCCATACTGGTGTGCCGATCCCCTGTCCGAAGCGATGAGGCTCGTATTGAATGGAAATGGGAACCTTCTGTGTTGCTGTTTGCACGCTGGCCCAGCCAGATGACACCTGCTTCTGTTTCAGCTGAAAATCTTGACTGTTTACTAATTTCTCAGTGGAGTTTATAGTCTTTGGAATTCCTGGTGGTGTTTGTATTTCCCACAAGGTGCTACCGACCCCATGAGAAACAGGAGTTGAAATTGGCATAGCACTGCTTTGGTCTATTTGAGCTGAGGTGGATGCACCCGCTGAGCCGGAAGCCCACGGCTTTTGTGGCTCACAGCCGTTCCATGGCTTCTCTGGCTGGCTAACAGTCGACGGTATTCCTTGAGGATTGCTCATGTCCCACACTCTGTCCTCCTTCTTAGGAGGTGTGGACGGCTCCTTTTGGGATGACACGGGGGTAACTGGCCATCGTGGCAGCTGAAGCTCTTGACCAAGCTTATTTGAAGAGCTCTGTGAATTTGCCAGCAGAGCAGGCCTGATGCTCCACAGAGCGGCCCCGTCAATGTAGGAGGAGGGAACAGAGAAATCATGCACAGCGCTTGTGGACGCCAGCACTGTGGATGTGGGTGTGCTACTCCAAGTAACAGTCTTGTGCTGCCTGTGCTGTGCCATCTCGCTCACTGCTGATGGGCTGGATTTTTTTGGCACAGATACGGCGTGAGAGCTGATAACAGAAGATGTGCTCTCTTTCATGTGTGGCGAGTCTAAACTCTGAACCAATGTGGGGCCTGACTGAGTTATCAAAGGGATATCTGCCCAGCCTGAGCTTCTCTGAAGGTGCTGCTGAAGCCCTGCTTGGCTGTCAAACTGCTGTGGAGCTACGGACGATGGGACGGGCATCACTTCTCCGCCGTCCACCTTCCACTGCACCGGCTGGGGGTGCAGATCAGACAGCCACGGCTCCTTCGACGGCCTGCTTTGCAAATCCAAGCGAGATGAGAGCAGGGAAGACGGCGGCTGCACTGCTCTGCTGTGCAACTCAACATCTCTCAGAGCAGAAACTGGATACGGAGGCTGCTGAGGGTTAACCATCCCTGAGCCTGCTAAAGGTCTAGACCAGCCCCACACGAGCCTCCCCCCTCTCCTCCCCCTGCTCCCCCTGCCTCTCATCCGAGCACCGACCGGGAGAGAGTTGTACGGGCTGAAACCCTGCCGCTTGCGAGCGTGGATTTTCTGGTGCACGAGCAGGCTGCTGAACCACGAGAAGGTTTTATGACACTCATCACAGCGATGAGGCCTCTCTCCTGTGTGCGTGTTCATGTGATCACGGAGCAGATATGCTAATCCGAAGCTCTTGTCACACAAGTCACACTTGTGAGGCTTGTCACCGTTATGCGATAACATATGGTGCTGCAGTTGGGTCTCATCGCTGTAGCCTTTGCGGCAGCTGGTGCAGCGGAACGGTTTTTCCTGATGCAGCTTTTGATGTGTTCTCATGTTCTGCAGGAAAGCAAAGTCCTTCCCACAGTCTGGGCATTTGTATGGCTTCTTGCCTGTATGGATGATGAGATGTTGTTGTAAGTAGCTACTGAATCTGAAGCCCTTGTTGCACACTTTGCACTGGTAAGGCTTGTCCTTGGAATGTATGCGCATATGCAACTCTAACACTGAGCGATGGCGGAAAGTTTTCCCACACTCTGAACACTTGTACGATTTGACACTAATGTTTTCACTCTTCCATTTCCCCTGCATATTTTCACTGCTTAATGGAGCTAACTGTTTTTTAGGGGGTGCTGCCGCCATTTTTTCTAAATACTGTGCAACTGACTTGTGGACACTTAACAGATGTACATTTAAACTGGACTCATCGCGATAGACACTCGGACAGTGCGGACAGGTGTGCCCTTTTTCCCAATACTTGTTAATCTCCTTCGGGGGTCGAGGCGTCCTTTCCAGCTTCTCATACTCGGCCTCATGAATAAGCATGTGGGCTCTGAGATTAGCTGGCACACAGTACGTCTGGGGACACAGAGGGCAGTTGAATGTGCGTTTTGGTTCCTCGCTCTGATTCGTGTTCTCTTTTCCCGGCCCTTTAACTGCCTCCTGCACCGGCACAGGGGGCTGTTTGCTGGGCTGCTCGCTGATGGTTTCACGCAGTCTGTGCTGGCGGCAGTGCGCCTTCATGTTCTGGGCAAAAGCAAATTGTTTGCCACATTCGGGGCAGCGGAAGGGCTTCTGGCCCGTGTGCAGATACTGATGCTGATGGAGGAGGCTGCTGTATTTGAAAGTCTTACCGCAAATGTTGCACAGGTGAGAGCGGCTGTTGTCAGTGTGCCGGCGCCGGTGGTCCTCCATGACGGAGTAGTGTTTGAAAACCATCCCACACTCGGGGCACTCGTAGGGCTTGAGGGCGTTGTGACATCTCTGGTGGATGCGCAGGGCCACTGCGTTTGGGACCGTTTGGTTGCACTCTTGGCATGTGTAGTGGCTCTCCAGGGAATGCATCATCATGTGCTTAGTGACGGACACCTTGAACTGGAACTCTTGGCGGCACAGGGGGCAGTGGTAAGGCTTTTCTACTGTATTGCTGCAGCTGTGGTCCCTCAGCTTGTCGGCCGTGGCGAAGATCTTCTGGCATTCTGCACATTCAAAACTCCCCTCCTCCTTCGCTTGCACCTCCTTCTTCGGGGTGACAAGCTGCTCCTCTTTCTCTTTATGTTCGTTTCTGTGTTTAATGAGGCTGCTGCGGTGCTGAAAGGTAAGGCCGCATTCTTTACAGGTGAGGGGCATGAGCTCGTCCTCGTGAGCATGGAAGTGGCGGTGGAGGTTGAAGGTCTCGCGGCGGTCGAACCTCTTCCCACACTCCTTGCACACCAAACGGCACTTTTTCTGTTTAACAGTCGAATCCTCCCCCCGGTCCTCGTCGTCGTCGACCGCGTCCTCCATCCTGTCACCTGCCGTCGCCACATCCTGGGCCGGTGCACTCTGTGAGTTTTTCTCCACCTCTGTGGTGATGTTATCATCCACATGCTGCACATCTTTTGCACTCTCAGTGGCATTATTAAGGTCTGGAAGAGAGAAAAGCACCTCACAGTAATGACAAACTAACAGTAAACAAGCCCACTCTGTTAAACTGCATGCAACTAACACAGCTATGCAACATAAGTTTCCCATAAGAATCCACGGCGCAGGGGTACAGCTCGGTTTTGGCATGTTGTGAGTGAAGTGAGAGCTCAGGTTAGCCTGGAGGCTAAAGCTAACAGTAAAATACATCAACAATGTTAGCATACCGCACTTATCATCTCCCTCCGTGTGTGTCTGCTGCTCCTCGTCGTCGTCGTCTTCAGTTTCTGACCAGTCGAAATCCTTCTGCTCTCCGCCCGGAGCCTCGGCCATCTTTTCAGGCGCCGTTAGGTCCTCCGGTGAAATGCATGTCGTTGTGTCGACTCCAGCACCGGACTCGACACTCACCTCAGAATGGCTGGCAGTGCAGCCGCCGTCGCTGCCAACACGGGCTGCCTGCTCCGCGCCGGGGCTCTCCACGGCTTCGTTACCTGCCGTTTCATCCCTCTGCCCGGAGCTGCAGCCCGTCCCCGCCGCCTCCGTCCTCTCCCCAGATGTTTCCACCTCCTCCGCAGGGGTTTTCTGTCGTTTCGGAGACTTCGATGGGTCTACGGCGGCCATGTTTCACCCATGTACCCCCTCTGTCCAGACACACAGCCAGCACCGAGGCTTCTGGTGGAGACTTTCACAATAAGACGGTTACTACTGACAACCAGATGTTGTTCATGGTTTCACGTTTTAAAGTGTGGAATCACACAGCTCAGCACAAAACCATTCATACCGACGGCAGATTTTTATTTTCGTAATTTTTATTTATTTATTTTTTTTTAACCAAGACGGTTATTTTGTGGCTTGCAATGGCAGAAAAAGTGACAAAAACATTGAATTAGAGACGTTAATGATACATGTAAATTATTTCTGTATTTTTATTTGTTAGTTTGTTTTTTTATTTGTTTGCTCACCATTTATCAAAAACGCCATTTCCAAAATTATTCACACTAACTGTGACACATTTCGATTTGTATATATACATATATGGACTGGAAATGACATTACCAATGACAAAAGACACACTGGTAAACACATTGTTGTTACATTTAAATTAGTATTATGTTTTAATTAATGTATTAATTAATTACTTCGGTTGGTTTATTTACGTTTTCTAAAATGCCATGTCCAAAAATATCCATATCCCCTGTAACTGTTGGAAATTTCACATTTTTGTGAAAATCCAGGATAGGTTTTGATTTGTAGTGAACTATTATTTGACCAATAGATTTTTTTTTTTAATTTTTTTTCTAACTGGAAATGACATTCAGAAGTGACAAAAGGCACTGTGTTAAAGATATTAACATACATAAAAAATTCTATGTTTTAATTAAGTAATTAGTTTATTTGTTTTACATTTTTTTTAAATCAAAAACGCCATTTCCAAAATTATTCATGCTCTTCATAACTGTCTTTCTTTCTTTTTAAAATATTTTTATGAAAATGTGTTTTTTTTAATTTGTTTTATTTTATTCAAATTTTCTTTCACATTTTTGTGAAAACCCAGTACACACTTTGATCTGTAGTGATTTAAAAAAAAAAAAATGTAATCAATAGGTTTCTTCTGGCTGTAAGTAAGTAAGACCACCCAACCCTCCCCAGTCGCTCCTGATGAATCTGAACAGTTCTTGTACCACCTTCTCAACACTCCAGCAGACACTGAACACGGCGGTCTCCATGGACGCAGAACAAGGAGGACTCCACTTCTCAAAGGCAGTCACACAACAGCTGTGGAAGGAACTAAATACCTCGAAGACCTGGAGACCGTCAAAAAAAAATGGGGTATGAATAATTTTGGACATGACATTTTCGGTTTGAAAAAATCTCCCAAAAAAACCCAAACGGGAAATACTTAAAATTCACTGTCAACGTCTCCAACAATGTGTACATTTCCCCTTTTACTACTGCTGTGATTTTGCTGCTTCTGCACACCAAATACTTTGATCTCAACTTACTTCAACATAAATAAACGTTCCAACACAACCATCAATAACACATTGTCTTTAGACAACAGTGACAAATCCACAAGTGATGCGCTGATTTCATTTGCAGTCCATGTCTGTGTTTTATTAAGTTTAGTTACATTTCATCAGAACAGTAGCTATCTACAAAATATAGCTTGTGCAAAACTACGTTATGATGGCCATATGCTGTTTCTTTGCAACTATTTACAAACACATCCATGATACCACATGCAAGATTATCATAAATAGCCCCTACATACCTATGTATGCTTAGAAATTCCACCATAAACATATGAATTGAAGTAGCATACTGTGATGTTTATGCCAGGAGGGTTTTTTTTTGTTTGTTTTTCATATCTCCAAAAATTCTCAATTCTTTAAAATATAATATTTTTGTCTCAAAACGCATTTAACAGAACACAGTCTAACTTTTTTGTCCAACCAAAAGTTGGAAAAGTACTTACCATGAAACTGTTAAAAAAGCACAAGCAGACATTAGCAGGTAATTACAACATCAGTATAACTACAATATATGGTAATAACTGCAGATTACAAGTACTTTATGGCAATGTAGTTATTGTATCAGGAGCAGTGAGTCAGTACTGAACTAGTGAGAACATCATTGAGCTTTGCAGCTCTGCTGCAAATCATGTACAGAGACATGCATATTGAACATCAGCACCTACAGTATATCACTTTTCTGAGTATTGAAAGTCTCATGAGTGAAGCTGTCACTGCACAGAACAACTGTTTTTCCGAGAGTCTTTAAGCACAAGAGTATGTACGCATGTCTGAGGAACCAAGCTAATGTTAAGGCCACCCTATGATCTCACATTTCTAATTTTCTTATCCACTTCAGTCCTTTCTGAGTACAAGCCAAAGTGCCAGATGGATTACTAATTTGGAGTGGGACGTAAAACTCCAAAAAAACTATTTATTTATTTTTTACAGAAATACTGTCAGTAGAAAAAAAGCATCATTTTTGTCTGTCACATTTTGAAACATCAAATATGCAGGATATACAGTTTGAGTTTTTAAATACATTCTCCTCAGCGTCGTCTTCTGCGCCTGTGGTCGACAGCTCGTCCTCGCCGTGGCCTCTGCACACTTCCATTTGTGTCTGTAGGTGGATCAGAGGGAAAAGTGCTGTGTATGTCTGGAGATGATTTTGCAGGTACACTGCTATTATTCGAGTGCTGGGTGGCCTGCGGTTGCTGTTGTATTTGTGTTTGGTGCTGCTGTGACTGTTGCTGTACAACATGTGACTGCTGTTGTTTTAGCTGCGCCTGCTGAGGCGTCTCGATCCGCTGTGGCTGTGGCTCTATGTGTTGCAGCTGCTGCTGAGCAGGCTGGGGCTGTAAGTGCTGTTGAGATGTTTGTGATTGGTGCACTTGTTGCATGCGTTGTTGCTGCGGCTGCGGTTGTTGTTGGGCCTCAAGCACTCCTAACAGCCTTTGCAAGAGGACATTGTTTTGTTGTAGACTGACTGCTAATGCCTCTTGTGAGGCGACAAGTGTTCTCATGTCCTGTCGGAAACCTTCTCCGAACTCCCGTAGACTCTTTTCAACCCGATTTCCCAGCTGAATTGCAGCTTCCCCTAACCCTCGCAGCTCATCCTCCAGCCAGGAGCTGTGTGGAGGGGCTTCAAGAGGACCCTGCTGTGCTCCAAGTGATGGCTGAGGACTGCTGGGCTGAGGGCTGCCGTTGAGAAAAGGAGCACTGTAGAGAGGGGAGGGAGGCAGCCATCGCTCTGATGGAGGAGGCGGTCCTATTCCTAAACCGAGTCCTAATCCCAGTTTGTCCTCCATGCTGTTCTCGACTGCTTCACACTCAGGTTCCCCCATGTCTCTCTCCCGCTCAGGATTGTCCTCATCTTTCTCCAGACCATCTCTCTCCGATCCATCCACTCCTACACCTGCAAAAAAAGTAGACACAAAGACTACAGATATTTTTTTATTTTATATACATTCTGTTGATCCAGCTAAAAGAGATTCTCTTTTTGCATATCCCAAGACGCTGAGGGAGCGCAGGGTCAGTCACACTAAGGCGGCCCTGGAGCAGACAGGGTTAAGGGCCTTGCTCAGAGACCCAGCATTGGTAGCTTGGTGATGCTGGGGCTTGAACCCTTGACCTTCTAGCTGCATTTATAGAATGTACAAAGAAAAGCAGCTGAGGCAACTATTTTTACCTGTATCAGAGTCAGGAAAGCATGTGAAACTGGGCTTTGGCCTGGTGCTTTGTTTCTGCCTCGCTTGCTGAAGCCTGGGGCTTGGCTGAGAAGGGCGTCCAAGCATTGAGGCTCCTCTGCTGGAGGGCAGGTAACAGCTGCGGTGGCGAGCATCAGCCAGCCTGCCTCCGTTGCGCCTTTTTAAGTCGTCCCAGCGTTTCTTCACCTCCCGCAGTGTGCGTGGGACTCTGGACACAGCGTTGACTCGCTCTAGGATTCCCGCCCAGATGCGCTCTCTCTCCCGTCGCCGGAGCCTCCCAGCAGGACCGAAGAGCTCTCCTTCACACCGGGTGACTTCTGACACCAGAACTTCCAGCTCTGCTCCACTGAATCGACTCTTTCTTTTTCCTGCACCACCAGCAGCCAGTGCAGCTGACATAGCTCTGTCTGCGGAGTGAAAGGAGACAAGAAACAGCTAAATATACTGTGCGAGGAAGAAAAATGCACTTTATCAATCTTATTTTTAATTCAACCTTTATTTAACGTCGGAGTAAACTGAGGTATGGAGGCCTCATTTACAATGAAGCCCAGAAAGGAAAGAAAAAAAAAAAGAGGATGTCAGCACACAAATAAGAAATTTGGGTAACAATGACAATACATTTTTAAGATAAACATTAAAAAGGTACGTGTATTAAAATAATACACATTAACTAGGGCATTGAAGTTTTAAAAACACTGAGTCGATTAAAACAAGAGGGGCTTCCAGTAAAATGAGCCTCAATTGTTGTAAGGATATAAATGAGTCTAGGTTTAGATTGCTGTGCATGTTATTTCTGGTGGCAAGTGAGCAGCAAGTAAGACTCAATACCTGCAGCATAATCCAATCACTTGTTTGATAAATGTCAGGAATGAGGTACGAGGCTATTTTAAGTATGCCAAGCCAGAACGTATTCAGATATTCTTGGCAAACAATGAAGCATTCAGAGGAAATTTTTTCTCAAGTTTATTTCATGTTTCCTACTTGTTACACAAGATGCTACAAGTTTGTCGTGACTGCGTTACATGCAGCATCCTGTTTCCCATAACGGTCAAAATCTCACTCATTCTTACTTTGTTCGATGGACAGCAGGTCGTCTGAGGACATGCCGGGTGCCATGATGTTGGGATGCACCACTACCACGTTGAAGGGCAGTCCCCCAGGCAGTCCACTGCTCTGGTCACAGCTGCCGTCCGAGTCCTCATCCTCCCTGGGGAAGCCGTTCTCTGAGGCTCCCCCTCCAAAGGGTCCCTCCGGAGACTCCACTTTGATGTGCATGGGAGGTGATTGCTCGTACAGCAGCCCCCCCTCCTCGTAGTACTCAGTCATGGATCAGACCTGAACTGACTGGCGGGCCAATTCTGATGCTGACAGCTTCTGCCCCATTAACAAAGCAGAACTGAACCTACTGCTAAAGACATTACAACTCTTCAGTGTGCTGCATCACATACTTATGAAGCTGCTTGGGTTACAGCACACACTGTAGGGTGATTTTCTTCAGTAAAAATAAAGCTAAAAGCAGCCTTAAATACTGTTTTTCAACACTATTCTTAAAATGGTCATTGTTGCAGCTGAGAGAGAGAGAGGGAGATAAAAATAAGATTGTCTGACTTGAGGATGGATTCAGGAGACTTTAATGGCTAGCTCCAGCCAGTTGAATCCATTTCTATCATTTTAATTTGCACTGATATGTTACAGAAAACATATACATGCTGTGTGAAACAGCTGGAGCAGGCTGACACCTAAACGTCCATTTGTGTTGCACTGAGGTGCATCATCCAGGCAGAAAATCGCCTTCAGAGCTGAAATACAACACAACAAAACACTGCTTACAGCTATGTGAAATATCACAACAGCTACGTTAGCTTTTCTCAGTGATGTTGCCTTCTGTGTTATGTCGCCTTCTGTGTTATGTCGCATCGATGCGCATTTTTTTCTGCACCACATCCGCAATGGTTGCGCATTCCGCATACATTAGGTGCTGATCTTGGGATGGAGCTAGTTGTTAAGCTAACAGGCTAAAGCAGCTTTACTGAGAGCTGCGGCTTCATGCGACGCGGCAGCGACTGACGAGCGGACACGGTTAGAGAGCCGCTGTTGTGTTTCTTACCTCATGACGAGGACACATGGGAGGCAAAAGCAAAACCAAAACACATTCGGTGCAGCTGTTAGCTCAGCAGCCGAAACAAACCGAAGACCGTCGCTTGGTGATGACGTCACCGAGGGGGGCAAGCGCAGGACCAATCAGCTGAAGATCGATCCATCTGATTTTTGTTTGTATACCTCCAATAAATGTATGATTCATTTTTTGTTCTATTTGACAATTTGATTTATAGTTTTGCAATTTTATTTCATTTCATTTTCAAGTTGAGGTGTGGATATATACAGTTGAAACCAGAAATTTACACACACTATATAAAATACATGTAACTTTTTTTTGTCACTCTCTGACATTAAATCAGACTAAAATTTTCCTGTTTTAGGTCAGCTAGGATTACCAAAATTATTTCTATTTGCTAAATGCCAGAATAATAAGAGAGAGATTTTTTTTAGAGAACGTTTTATTACTTTCTTCAAAGTCAGAAGTTCACATACACTTTATTTACTATGCCTTCAAACTATCCCAGTTGATGATGTCATGGCTTTGGAAGCTTTTGATAGGTTAATTGACCACATTTGAGTGAATATGAGGGACACCTTTAGCACACACACCTAAGGCACACCTCGAACGCACTGCTTCCTTTTGTGACAATGTGGGAAATTCTAAAGAAATCAGCCAAGACATTGTGGACCCCCACAAGTCCGGTTCATCCTTGGGTACAATTTCCAGATGCCTGAAGGCTCCACTTTAATCTGTTCAAACAATTATTCGCAGACCACTCAGGAAAGAGATGGGTTCTGTGTCCCAGAGATGAATGAATTTTGGTGCAAAATGTGTGTATCAACCCCAGAACAAAAGCTATAGACCTTGTGAAGATGCTGCTGAAGCTGGTAAGAGAGAGTCATTATCCACAGTGAAATGAGTCCTGTACTGACATGGGCTGAAAGGATACTCAGAGAGGAAGAAGCCATTATTCCAAAAGCAACATAAAGAATTCCGATTACTGTCTGCAGATGTGCACATGGACAAAGACCTTAAATTTTGGAGACATGTCCTGTGGCATGATGAAACTAAAATTGAACTGTTTGGCCTTAATGACCATCGTTACATTTGGAGGAAAAAGGGGGAAGCTTGCAAGTCTGAAGACACATCCCAACTGTGAAGTACAGGGGTGGCGGCATCATGTTGTGGGGGTGTTTGGCTGCAGGAGGGACTGATGCACTTCACAAAATAGACGGCATCATGAGGAAAGAACATTATGTGGAAATATTGAAGCAACATCTCAAGACATCAGCCAGGAAGTTAAAGCTTGGGCACAAATGGGTCTTCCAAATGAGCTGAAAAGGCGTGTGGAACAAGGCAGCTTACAAACCTGATTTAGTTACACCAGTTCTCTCAGGAGGAATGGGCCAGAATTCCAGCAAACTATTGTGAGAAGCTTGTGGAAGGAAACCCAAAACGTTTGACTCAAGTCATACAGTTTAAAGGCAATGCTACCAAATACTAAGGAAGTGTATGCAAACTTCTGACTTTGAAGAAAGTAAGAAAAAAAAAATCTAAAAAAAAATCTCTCACTCATGATTTTGGCGTTTACTAAATAGAAATAATTTTGGTAATCCTAACTGACCTAAAAACAGGAAAAGTTTAGATTGATTTAATGTCAGATAGTGAGGAGAA